>NC_142517.1:162681500-162857500 GCF_057876585.1 Rhinolophus sinicus | reverse complement strand
CAGGTTGATTTTTTTATATCTTTAATGTATAACAATCCAGAGATATTTGGGGTCCTATTGGATGAGGGCCCATCCTAATGGTTTCATTTTAACCTAATCACCCCTCTAAAGGCCGTGTCTCCAAGTCACATTCAGAGGTACTAGACCTTGAGGCTTCTACATATGAATTTGGGAGGGACACAATTCAACCCATTACACTGTGTATTAAAACAGAAAGGCTTTTTCCATCCCTGTGGTTTTCTTTGTGCACATAAAATTCAACACACAAGGTGAACATTTTAGAAAAGTCTGGCTTTCCTCCCTATGATGAAAATTATTTAAACAACGAAATGATTCTTTAAAATAAGTTACTTCTCAAAAGTGTATGTTCGTAAAAGTTCAGTGCCTGGGGTGGGCATTGGGTGGGAGGGCAAGGACCAGCAAATGGGTAGGTCAGGGACCCTCCAACTTTAGGGTGGGAGGCAGGACTCAAAAAGCACACAGCTGATTCTGACGCAAGAGATCACCCACACTTTGCGAACCCTGCCCTAGTCCTTTCCCTTGTTTGAGGGTCCCTCCTGACCCCGGGACAGGGCTGCCTTTCCTGCCATGCTTCTCTCTCCTGAGGGAGGAACCACGTGCCTCAAAGCCATGTCTTCAGGCGGCCTCCTTCCCATCCCGTGCAGCTCTACCCACAACGGACTCTGAGCAAAGCAAGGGCCTCAGCTCGGCCCCTCCTCTGCCAGGTGCTCGAGCAGCACTCACACCAGCAGGACCCGTGCTCGTCCTCAAGACACACAGACCTAGACCTGCCTATTGATTGCTTTTTCTACCAGCCATACTGAGAGCTTGACAGACACCATTTCATTTCATCCTCCCAGCAACCCCCATTTAACAGATGGGACAGGGAGGCTCAGAGAAGTAAGATTTTTATCCCAGGTTATTAGGCAGCAGAGCAGAGATTCAAAATCATCTTTGCCTGACCCAGGTCTCATGGTCTCATGAGGATTCTAACCCTTTTCATGCCATGGACCACACTAGTATCTGGGAAAGCCCAAAGGACTTCTTCTTGGATTATTGTTAAATGCATCAAACAAAATACAGAGGATTACCAAGAAAACTCATAATACTGAGATATGTACAAAATCTAGCAATAGATCTAAATATTGCCATAATTTCAGAAGAGATCAGCAACAATTGTAATATGATGAGAAAATACCATGTAGAAACTATTGGTGAAAAAGTTTCAGGTACTGTGATTTGTGGCCTACATTCATAATTAAAGGAAATGCTAATTTTTAGTTAGTGCTTAGAGGAAATAAATATGTCCTTTTCTTCCATCCAAGTTCACAAACCCCTGAATTTGATCCACAGACCCTGAAGGTGTAAGGATCCAGGTTAGGATGCATTACCCAATGGACCATGCCTGGCTGCTGTTGAGGCCTTTCAGTAAGACCCAGCTCCAGTTCTGATGTGGGCTGGTAACTCCAGGAGCGGAGGGAAGTCAGGGCTCTCCCAGGTCTTGGGTTCTGCTCCATGGGCGAAGACAGGGGCTGCCAAGAAAGCAAGTCCCAGTACTTAGTGGCAGCAGACTTCTCTCACAGGGCGGATTCTTTGCCCAAACCTCAAGGCACAGGGACTGTTGCTGGGAGCCATTCCAATGGCCAGCACATGGCTTATTTGTGTAACACCTGGCTCTTTCCCTCCACATATATTTAGGGAGAGCCCTACTTTGTGCCATGTATTGGGGAGACCTGGTGGAGTTCACAGTCTGGTGAAAAGACAGCCAAGAAGTGTGCCTGGTATGGGCACAGCATGGGGGACCTGAGACTGGTCTTCTCTGACCCACATGGTGAGGTGGCAGCGTTGGAGTCGGGTTTCTCACAAACTTCCCTTAAGGGCCCAGCCTGGCAAGTCCCTCCAAGCAGCTGTTCAGCTAAGAAGGAGCAAAGAGACCATGGAAGTGTCTGTAATCACCTTTCAACACTGAGGTGGGAGTGGGAGTGGTGTCCCTGGAGGAGAGGGAGAGATGGGGGCGGGCAAAGCAGCAGCTGTGGAGAGAAGAGCACAGCTGACCTTTGAACAACATGGGTTTGGACTGTGCATGTCCACTTACACTCAGATTTTTGTAAAATACATACTATAAGTGTATTTTCTCTTCCTTATGATTTTCTTAATAACACTTTTTTTGTCGAGCTTACTTTACTATAAAAATACAGTATATAAGTTTCGGAGACAGAGGAAAAACTGAGGGTTGCTAGATGGAGATGGGGATAAGGGGGAAGGTGAGGGGATTAGAAAGCAGTCAGTAACCGCAAGATTGCCACGGGGTTACGAAAGTTAATTTGGGGAATGTAATCAATAATGTAAAGATTTCGTAGGGTATCCAATGGACACTTGTCTTGTTAGGGAGACCACCTCAGGGATGATGTAGATGCCTGATCACTGCACTGTACACCTGAAGCTGAAGCTGAACAATAATGAATGTCAACTACAAGTTTATATATATATATATATATATATATATATATATATATATATATATATATTTACAAGAAGCAGAGTACAGCATTAGGAATAGAGACAGTGGAAATGTAATGGCTGTGTGTGATGTCAGAGGGATAGTGGATGGGGGAGGGGGGTTGACACAGTGTGAGGGATATAAATGATAAATGTCTAAAATTAGTTTGTTTTGTGGACCTGAAACTAATTTAAAAAATGCAGTATATAATACATATAACATACAAAATACATGTGAATTGACTGTTTATGTTATCAGTAAAGCTTCCAGTCAATGGTAGGTTATTAGTAAAGTGTTTGGGGAGTCAGAGCTATATCCGTATTCTCAACTACACAGGTGTCAGCACCCAACCCACGTGTTGCACTCCCCTTCTTTTATCTAAGGTTGTTTATCTGAGGGGCCAGGAGGGGAAGGCTGAGCTTCTGTGGTCCAGAGGTTTATTTATAAGTCAGTGTAGTACACAGAAAATCATAGAATAATTAGATTAAAGAGGTGGCAGTCCCCTGAAAGGGCCCCAATACCACAGTCTGGCCCCTAAGATGGACAGGACCGAAACTCAATTGGATCTTTGCAACCAGAGAATGACTTAAGACCTAACGCCATAAGGGGTTCCTAGTGGTTGACCAGAATCCACTCCTTCCTCAGTATTAGGATGACAGGTTAGTTGGTGAACATGGGATCCGACACAACAAAGCCGAGTGTTGAGGGGTGTTTCGTCCACCAAGCACATGGATGACCTGCTCCACGGAGCCCCTCTCTTGGGCCCTCTGGGCGGTCTTGGCCACACCACCTGTTTGTTGAGCCGCTTTCTCCAGCTACGTTAATACCATTACTTGGGCTGCAGCATCTTTCACAGTTAGTTGGACCTGAATCCAGTTTCAGATCCCTGTCCTTCCTCCTGGTCCTCGGACACATCTGAGTCTGTGGCTCCGATGGTGCCCTCTGCAGCTGGAGAACCCCCTTTGCAGACCGGCCCCCTAACATAGGCACACAACCCTGCTTACCCTGCCCACTTGGCCCCGTGGGTGACTAATTGGTGTCATGCAGGAAGCCAATTTAAGGAACACATTTTAAAAGAATCTTTGTCTGAGATCATCTGTTACTGAAAAACAGATTCTTAGTTTACAGGTGAGTGGTAGCATTAGTTAGCCCTTCACTTGCCCAAAAATGCTTATCTGAAAGGCAGGGATCAAACGGACTTAATTTAAATGAATTGCGTGGGTCTTTTAGTGAGTTACTTAATTTCTCTGAGTCTCAGCATCCTCTGTAAAAATAACGGAATCATGCTAGTTTGCAATGTCTGTAAAAGTAAGAGACAATGTGTAACGCGCCCTGGATCCAATTGACTGTCAATGAATGAGAGCTGCTGATGCAGCTGTGGAGCTTTTAAAATTTCATTTTCCAGTCGGCCCGCTTTGAACAGAACTATTCCAAACTATCTTTATTCCTATCTTCCAGCAGCTTTGACAAGTCCGGCCAGGACATTTTAGCTTTTTCATTCCATCTCTCTTCACAGAAAGAAAGCCACGTAAACAAGACTTTAATAGAACGTATTTGTTTCAAGTTGTTAAGTTTTCCACATTAATGTTTAGTGGTTGAAGTACATTTAAATTCTAAGAAATTGTTTTCTGCAATTAAGAGACTGTTGAGAATAAAAGAAAGATAATTGTGCTGTTTGAAACTCACGGCATGTGTTCCATAGAAACAGTTACTCAGGCGGTCAGTGTCCCAGGCTGCCCACTGGTTTAAGGCTCAAATTCCACAACGAGGCTTCTCATTTTAGTGCATGTGAATTACATAGGGATCTTGTTAAGCTGAGATTTGACGTTTCTAACAGCTCTGGGTGAGCTAACACTCATGCTGCTGATCGGGGACTACACTTGGAGCAGCAGCAAAGACTGGGTGGGAGAAGTCGGGATTCCTTAGGGTGAGAAAGTGGGTGAGGCACTGCCAGGGCTGGGACCCGGTGGGGTGAGACCCAGGGATGGGACTCCGAGGAGGGGGAAAGGCGGACGGGGTTTGTGGCTGGTGTGACTCCCAGGACACTTCCTCACCACTGTTTCTACAGCCCCTGATGTTTGCCCACTGCCGCCTTCACCACTGCTACCCACCAGGGTTTCCCTCAACTCTCCAACCCAGCCGCAGAGTCTGGCCTTCCCTTTGTCCCCAGAGCAATCACACTATGCAGAAAGCTTTCCTAATGAAGCATATTTCTAGTAAACAGCCCTGGAGTCATAGGTCGGAGTCCTCGTTTCTTTCTTCTCCCCTCTTTTTCCCCACTAGGGTCCTATAAGGACATGCCCAGTAGCACAAAGAGGGGAAGCCAGCCTCCTTGCCCATCTTACCTGCCTACCTTACCTTATCCCCATCTCCTTTCCCTGGAGGACTGTAAGAGCTGTGAGGGCAAGAGCAGAAATATATTCATCTTTGCATTCTTACACTGCATACCCAGACCCAGGGGAATGTCAGGAATCCCTGCACAGAAAAGCAAACAATGAGGTGTGGAGTGAGCAGGAATGGGAGAGCAAGAAAGGATTTAGTCATGGAAATGAGTGAGGAAAAGGAGCCGCTCAAACATCATTCGGCCGGGATACTTTTCTAGCAGTGTCATGATAACCTTCCAGCTACTCAGGCCCCGGGCCCAGGGGCCTTGCACGTGACATTCCCCAACCTGCTCTGGTGGGTGGTAGAATTGAGCAGCATGAAGTGCTGGATTTTGCTTCCAATATCTTCAGGCACTTAGGGTCAAAACGTCCCTTGCTAGGGTCCTTCCAGAAGAGTCACATCTCAGCAATGTTGTAAAGGTAATTCCACCTCTTATAAAAGTTGGTCCATGTGAATAGCTGTCACTTTGGTGAGAAAGGGTTCGGGAGAGTAGGACGGCATATTACTAAGAAGTCTAATACATGACCATGTTTTGTTTCTTTTGGTTTTGTTTTCACAGATTTATCAGCAAGACTGTTGAAAGCGTAACTGTCCAAGATGCCTGTCGCGCCCCCTCCAGCGCCCCCGCCGCCACCCACACTAGCTCTGGTAAGTGGCTCCTCACTATCCATTATCCATGCATGAAGCAGCTGAATGAAGTTAAACCTGGCACACGTATATTTGTTTTAAATGCATTTGCATTCTGGCTTAAATATGATACGACAAGCTTTCCAGGTGTTGGAGTAAGCCAGACCCTGAGCGGTAGGGAGTGCAGCACGAAAGGTTTTGTCGTCTGAGGTCTCATGCAATGCATATAATACACATGTGGAACGTGGGTTAGTTCTATCAAAGGAAGTTCATTCCCACGTGCTGGTCTGTGATGGTTCGCAGAAGCAGTTCTGCCCGGCATGCACTGTTTCCATTCAAATGGCCTCAACATCCAGCCTTTAACTTCTGGGCAGAACAGTCCAAAAATCCAGGTCTACATCTGCAAATGCATCCATTCAAGTGTCCTCCAGATTCACTACTTTCCTTTTCTCTGCCTTTCCCCTCTTTCTTTCCACTCTGTTTTTGACAAATATCACCTACCATCACCACCACCACCACCACCATCCCGATCCACCCCACACACACTCACATCCCCCTTTAAATCTATCCTTACATTTAGATACCTACGTTCTAAAGGAACTTCTTTTTCTGGGATCATTCTTTTCCTTGATAGACCTGTCCTAAGAAGCTAGTGCCCCCTCTTCCAGGAAGCTGACAGCCCTCCACGTGGTGATAGGGACAGGCTCCCAGACATGTCCCATTTAAAAGGCCTCCCCCAGGATGGGAAGCCTTCTCTAGTAAGGACTTTCCCAGTGATGGGCCCTTGGAGAAACTGAAGCACGGAGAGAAAAACTCTCTTGCCAAGGCTTCCGTGGATACATTTATATAGCCCATCTAAGGTTGGAACCTACTTGGAAGAACAGAACATAATTAGCTCATTGCTATGTAAGGTGTGGTTCTCCACTGCTGGCTAGAGCCCCCAAGGAGAGAAGCACAGGCACTGAGAGGAAGCATTTAGTAACTCTTATTGTATTTTGTGTGCTTTGTTTTACTGATTCATTTTTCTAATAATTCATTGTCATTTTGCAAAAGTATCAGTCCATGATAGATTGGAAATGTTTTATTAAAATTGGCCCTTCGGTAAGTTTGAAAAGCTCTGATCTGACTAACATAGCAGGATGATCTTATATTTCCCCCCAAAATGCAGATTATATACCACTGCTGGGTGGTACATGCCTTAATTTTTTATTTTATTTTAATGCTCATGTGTTTATTTTAATGCCTGTTTTACAATTATAAGTAGCACACCAGAGTTTAATAGTGAGTTGATTTAAAAGAAAATCTTCACTGAAAAATAGTATAGTAAATAATACAGAAAATAGACTTAATGAAAAATATTAAATAAATAATAACCCAGGTAATATGAGAAGATGACCAAAATCATAGAAATTGTACCAGAATGATTGAAGTTTGGAAAACCCTGGTCTATCAAATCAACTCATTTCTATCCATTATTACCTGACTAAAAGCAAGATCCTAGAGAAATACGATACAGAGATGAGAAAAGGGAAAGGTGAGTTGGCAGCCATTGTAGACACCAGCTAGTGGAACAGCATCGTTAAGGGCCCTGAACCGTCGTCACAGGAGAGCAGTTAGCACCTGAGGGGGTCAGTGTCAAAATATATTTTGAGGCAGAAGAACAGGCTGACCCAAAACTATTAAGAGATCCAATGAGGACACACTACTTAGCCTCTCTGGGCCTCAGGTTTTTTTCAGCCTTAAAATGAAGACAACAGGTAATTTTAAAAGCTCTTTGCAAGATGTCCAAGGTATGTTGCTACGTTGTAGAAACAAGTTTCAGAGGAATAGAGGATGATCTCATTAGCAAAAACGAACTATACAGGCAAAGAGCTTTTCTGGAACCAACTGCCAATAAGCTCTTAACAGGCTTGCTTCAGGGCAGTGTTGGGTGCCAGTGGCGAATGGCATTTTACTTATTAGTTTTTTTCAATTGAGATATAATTGACATACAACTTTGTGTAAGTTGAAGGTGTACAATATGTTGATTTGATTCATTTATATATTACGGTATTATTAGCACCACTGCTTTAGCTAATAGCTCTTATTACATCACATAATTATCATTTCTTTTTTTTTGTGTAAGACCATTTAAGATCTGGTCTCTTGTTTACTTTGAAGTTTGTACTACAGAATGATTGACTATAATCACTACACTGTACGTTAGATCTCCAGCACTTATCTTCTAGATGCAAGTTTGTACCTTTTAACAACATCTTCCCAGGTCAGGGAAAGGGTCCCACATTTACCCTTCCTGCAGGTTACAGGAAAGGCTCTGAAGTTAGACGGCCAGGGTTTGAATCCTAGCTCTTCATCTTACTAGCTGGGTGATGGGGCCAAATGATCTAACCTCCCTGTGTCTTAGTTTCCTTGTCTCCAGAATGAAAATAATGACTCACAGGGCTGATGAGGACTAAATGAATTAATACACATAAAGTGCTAAAAACAGTGCCTCACCCCTAGTGAAAGCTATGTAAATGTTAACTGTTACTATCGTGAGCAAGTAATACTTTATAATTTAATTATTCCAAGGCCCTCCCAGCTGAACATTCTGTGTAGCCTACTTCAGGATTTTTCTTAGTTCTCCCTCTGCCTCTAACTATAATAAATAGCTGGCTGAGGTGTCAAGCTAAACATCCCCAGATTTACCTCCTGCAACCCTCTCCGTCACCTCTGAAATCAGATCCAGCCTAGGATTCTCAGGTCTGCCGGAAGGACTCTCCCTGGGACCAGACCAGACCAAGCCAGTTTCCAAGTGGACCAGACACAGATGCATGCCTACTTCCAAGTCCATATGCTGGGCTCTCCAAAAATAACCCTGAATAAACAAGAACCAATTCCGTAATAAGGATCTTTCCCAGGAATTCTGAAAATATACAAAACACCCAAACATTTTAAAGCAGCACCTTTGTCCACTCTGCAATCTCTGTGAGCTAAGATTTCAAAGGGATTAAAATCAGAAACACCTTAGGCCAGAGGGACATGAGGGAACTTTTGGGGGTAATGAAAATGTTGTACATCTTGATTGTGGTGGTGGCTACACAATTGTATATGTTTGTCAAAACTCATAGAACTATATACACTTAAAGGGTGATCAACTACGTGTAAATTATACCTCGAATCTCCCTTAAATTGAAAAGAAAAAAAACAACTTTGGCAATGTAAACAGGGTGAATTATTTTCTAAAACTTTGGTGGATTAAAAAAAAGAAACAGCTGACCCTTTTAGCTAGAGACAATTTTCTTCTTGTATCAGGTTAGTTCTAAAAGATAGGAAGGAGAAGCTGTTCTTCCGGACACATTCTAGAGAATGAAGCCTTATGGTGTCCTGCAGAAACTTCTCAGACCTAAAATTCCCTTCTCATTTCTAACCATCCAACCCTAGCTGTGTTGGTTACAGACAGACAATGGTATGAATTTTCAGAGACTTTTATCAGGAACTGACTCTTCCTGCATTAAAAATGAACATAATTTAGTGCTGCATCTGCTCCCAAATGTCTGGGTCTTAAAAATAAATGACATCAGGTCTAAAACTTGTGGAGAATTTACAACCTATTGCCAAGAACCTTAATAATAAGCTTCCAGTATTCTAGCTGTCCCTACTGAGAGTTGTAATGCATGATTTTAATTCAAGAGTTGAATACGAGTTTGCATGGTTTCCTTTCAGGCCAATACAGAAAAGCCTGCCTTGAATAAGTCAGAGCAGGCCGGAAGAAATGCTCTTCTCTCTGACATCAACAAAGGGAAGAAACTAAAGAAGACAGTCACCAATGACAGAAGTGCACCGATATTGGACAGTAAGTGAAAAAAGTTATTTTCTATGGAGATAAATAGATTATGACCTAACAATCAACCCTTCCCTTCCCACCAAAAAAAAAAAAAAAAAAAAAAAAAATTTTTTTTTTTTTTTGGTTAACAACAGCTGCAAAGCTAGCAGAATAAGGAACTGTATCACTCATTGTAGGCCATAGCTCCAATTTGGGTTCCCTCTAATGCAGCAGGAAGCCAGTATAATAATTCTTTGTCTAAGACATACACAGCAGCAATTCTCTCAATTATTCAAACCCTTTCTGGAAGTTAACCCTTTGCTCCTCGGACCACACATCAAAAGACAGTGTGAAATGAAAAGAGCCCTAGTCTTGGAATCAAAGGATGTGGGTTTGAATCCTGGCACATCCTTCACTTACCTCTCCAAGCCTTATTGTGTTCATTTGTAAAATGGAGATGGTAATACCTGTTCTGCAAATTCATTGTGAGCATCATATGGGACAAT
Source organism: Rhinolophus sinicus (assembly GCF_057876585.1). Taxonomy (NCBI): domain Eukaryota; kingdom Metazoa; phylum Chordata; class Mammalia; order Chiroptera; family Rhinolophidae; genus Rhinolophus; species Rhinolophus sinicus. The sequence continues at coordinate 162,847,677 of NC_142517.1, read as the reverse complement.
GCTTGTAAAAGTGTTTTGTTGTTTGGAATGTGAAACTCAAGTGTAAGATACGATTTTTAGGAGCTTGGAGAAAGAGGAAATGAGATCACAACTTTGCTTATCTATTGTAGGTCTGAGATACTTTTTGGAACAAGGCAGGGTGTGTATAAACAAACAAGTACTCGCCATACAGGGCTACTTATTAACATTTACAACAGATGAAAAATTACACATGACTAAAATCTACTGGTAGTTAATAATCCGGCCTCGAGACAATCTCCTCACATTCCTAGATGTTTCCACTGCCAGCCAGATGTCCCCAGAACTCATCCTAGACCACAGATCCCGTTTGGATTCAATAGGAAATAGACAAGAGAATAATGATGCAGAGTTTTAGCCAAGTTGGAGGGTAAGAAGGGCTTAGGAGGAATTTATAGGAAAAGTGCCTAATAGGTAGAGAAGGAGAAGCATGAGATTAGATAAAAACCTTGGTGTGGGAGATAAATAGAAAAGAGGAAGACCAAGACAAAGGCCTTTGAGCATTGTTCTGTCACCAGGCAAGGTGGTGCAAATGAGAATGTACCACACCTCGAAAAGGAACGAGGGGGTCTTTGACACGGTTTTACAAAATGCCCACAACACTGGTGTCGTTATTGTATAACCAATCTCTTAGTCCTCCTGAACCTTGTCACAAGATTCTCCCTGGGGGGAATTCCAGCGCAGTCACTTCTATCTAGGGAGCTGTAGTCCAACAACTATTGAGTCATGCTGCCTGGTATGGATGGGGCCAGAGAAGTTCCACAAGCAGCCAACTTCTAGGACAGAGCCCAGTGGTTCTCTCCACTATGAGTGGGAGGCTAAGCTCCAGAGAGGTGAATGTGAGTTCCCCAGATGATGAAAGAAACTGGACAGTCTGGGGCCTTGTCCTGAATCCACTAGTGAAAACTCATTATTATGTTCAAGGTCCACTTCTACTCCCACTAAATGGAAATAAGTGTTAGTTTGTCTCCCTTCCAGCTGCTCAGTGATGCACTTTTCTTGGTGGACACAAGATGCAACCCATTGGATGCCCTTGTTTTCCATATACTTAACTGGACACCAATATTGTTGTCACAAGTTCTTTGCAAGTGATAAAGTCTATCCATGGTTTTGTATTTGTTTGCAGGTGAAACCTCCCTGGGCCCTATATCAAAATGTTGACCATGGTTATGCGTGATATAACTCTTGAAGTCAGCCTTGTCCTGCAATTTAATTACTAACAAAGTGACCAGGAATCAGTTAGCTATCCTAAACTACTTCAGCTTCTCTACTGAAAGATACTAATGGGTGATGTCTGGTAGAGCATTGATCTCTTTGAATGTTTAATACCAGGTAAAGGTGTCCTATGTCAATGCAGCATTCCAAAATGTGTCATTCATTAATGAATGATGTTTGAATGATAAGGTTATTTTTAATATTATTGGCAATAATTAAAATTAGTAAAAATTTTAAATTTTATATGGAAGCAATTTTGCATATGCTCCATGGAATTCTTACTATAATTTATCTTTTTAGGTGAAGTAATTATTGTGAGCTTATTAGCAGATCATTCTTTCTATCAGCAGAGCTTTCATAAGTATCCTGAAAGCTCCATACCTAGAAAAGATACAGAGCTAACAAAAACATGATAAATCTAATCCAGAAAAAAGAAAACACAAATGAATAAAATTAGAACTTAGAAAGCAGATAGAGATTCAAAGCAGATTTTAAAACATTAAGGATGTTACAATGAAGTTATATGCTAACACATTTTGAAATCTTAAAGAAATTAATTTTCTAAGGAAAGCATAACCAAATTTACTTATGAAGCCTCAGTGATTAAGGAAAAAGTTGAAAACTTCATGAAATTACTTTTCTCTAAAAAATTTTAGAGCCATATGATTTTATCAGTAAATTCTTTCAGATTTTAAGAAGCAGCTAGTTCAAGTGCTATATCAATCATTCATTCCCAAACATTGGAAGAGATGGAAAGCTATCTGATAGGTGTAATCAGACTGGCATGATCGTAATATCAAAATTTGACAAAGGCAGCATATATACAAAAAGAAATACTATATATCTCTATCTCTGTATCTATAGATAGGAGATATAGAGATATAGAGATGGATATAGATATATAGATATCAGTGTCCCAGGGAACGTGTGGCAATGTCTGGAGGCATTTTTAGTTGTCACAGCTTGGTGGGGGAGGGGTTCCTACTGACATCTACGTAGTGAATGGAGGCAGGGATGCTGTAAACAGTCTACAGAGAACAAGACAGCCACACACAAAGAATTATCTGACCTAAAATGTCAGTAGTTTCAAGGGTAAGAAACCCTACTATAGATAGATCACTTTGATCATAGATGAGAAAATACTAACTAAAACATCAAAAAATCTAATTCAATAAGTATATTAAAATAATAATTCACCAAGACCAGAGTTTTTCTCATTTTTAATGTTTGAAAGTATATAAATGTATCATATTAAGTAAGGAAAACCATATAATCAATTTAGTAGATCCTGAATAGATATTTGATAAAATTCCATGCCACAGAAAGTCTTAAGAACCTAAAATAGAAGGATCCTTGCTGACTGAATATTTAGAAAGAAGAAAAAAATTATTTCAAACCGATTGTAATTTTGAAACAGTAGAGGCATTCTCATTAAAATCAAAATATGTTTTCCTTTAGCAATGTTAATAATTTACATTGTTATAGAACTTCAGTCATCAAAGTTATTAGTCATATAAAACAGAAATAAGATATACAACTATTATAAAAGAGGGGGCAAAAGTTATTATTTGCAAACCATATGTCTACTAGAAAATCCAAGATGATAAATTTTTAAATAAATTTTAATTTAGAAAATACAGCAAAATGGTTGAGTTGATATCAAATGAAATTTCCTGATGTCGGTAATAAACAAATCACAAAATATAGTAGGAAAAACATTCCTTTCACAATGTCAACCAACAAAAATATATTCAGTTACCCTAACAAGAAACATGAGTGACCCATATCATGAAAATTACAAAATTTTACCGAATAAATCAGAAGACATGGAAAAATATGCCATGTTTCCATAAAGTCTAAATATTATAAAGTGTCAGGTATCCCAGATTAATCTATAGGTTTTCCGGGGATAGAACTTTAAACAACGTTTAACCTCACAAAATGTACTTCCATACAATTGTTAAAAGACAATTTTTTAAAAAGGGTACAATTATGACTCTCATACAGATATAAAGTGAACATATATCAAAGTTTTTATTTAGCTCATTAATTAATCAATATAATGTTATCAGCTCAAAGGAGAATTCAAAGCACCGCACATATAAGTGCTGAAATTAATTTACAAAGAGGTGCAACATAGGTTAATAATCAGTTGCATTTCACTGACCATAACCAATTTTCATTTCTGTGGATAAATATCATTTGCATTATCAGATTTTACAACTTACACAGTTATAAAATAGCTCAAAGACAATGAGAAATTACCCAGAAGGCAATTGTTTGCCCATTTCAAGAGCTTTCACAATATTTTGGAAATAAATGCAAAATAATATCTCTGTACTGTCTCAAATTGCAAAGGATTTTAAAAATGTTAATCCTAGTGTTGGGCTTTATGAAATTAAAAAATTGAAATCAACCTAAAAGGCCATCAAATAAGTAGATGGTTAAATAAATTACAATACATTCACGTTCTAAAACATAATGCAGTCCTTTAAACTCATGTTTTCAAAGAATATTTAATGACATGGGAAATGCTAACAGTAAAGTGTTAAGTGAAAAAGCAGGCTAAAAACTGTTTAGTGAATTTTGGTCTTAATTTTAAGGAAAATAATAAAATAAAATGAAAAAAATACTAGCAAAATAAAAATACACCAAAACGGTGGGTATTTCCAAGGAGTAAAATTATGGGATATTTTTTTCTTCTTTTTATTTGTACTATGTCTTGTCTTCTCACCTTTTATTACATCTGCCCCTCCCTTGAGGCTTACTTTGTTTGAAGATCTTTTATTTGCCAAATAGATATTAACTCATATGGCAGCTAGCCAGGTGGGAGGTGTGGGGGCAAGTCATCATCTATTATCAATTCTTTCACCACTGGACCTGTGACTGCACGGAAGTGGAAAGAATCCCCTCCTTTTAAGACCCCAGGGGGTGGGGTGAATCCTTAAAATCCTGCATTTTAATGAAATCCCAGTTGTCTACCACAGGCCGAGGTTTTATCATGATTGTTTGCTTGGGCTAGGACTGGTGAAGTCCTCTGGTGGTGTGTTCATACATGTGAAAAGACTGTGTTTTCTTCCTCTGCAGAACCTAAAGGAGCTGGTGCTGGTGGCAGTGGTGGCTTTGGTGGAGGTGGCGGATTTGGCGGAGGAGGTGGCAGCGGTGCTGGTGGTGGCGGTGGCAGCGGTGGCAGTGGCAGCTTTGGAGGGGGTGGACCTCCTGGCTTGGGAGGACTGTTCCAGGCTGGAATGCCAAAGCTGAGATCAACAGTCAACAGAGATAGTGGTAAGGAGAGTTCCTTGTATCTTAGTAACTGCAAACAAGGTGGTGTGGAGGCTTGACATCCCCTCTAAGGCACTGGGCCCTTTAAAACATTTTAGGTTGCTTAAAATGTTAACAGTTTGATAAGAGACTCTATTTAACATCTTTTTTTTTCTTTTTTTAAATTAGTATCAGACAGCTCCATCCAGCTGTTACGTATTTGTCCAGTGTCCTTGGGGTAACATGTACTTTTTTGTACTTTTCTAAAGGGTGAGCTAGAGTGGGAAGAAAAGAAAGGAGCAAATGGAACTTGCCAACCCTGGAAACTGCCTGGCAAATTCAGCTTTCTTTGTGAGGTAGCCTGACCCAGCTGTCTAGTACAGCAAATACTTGTGGGCCACTTTTCAAAAACACTATGAAGCATGTTATATGGAATATAATTACATACGAAGTTGAAATTTAAGTGAGTGCACAAAATGGTGTTCCAGAAGTGTACATGTTCATAGTATACTGTCCACACAATGGATCCTATCCATGTAATGTGTCCTGTTTCCCCGAAAATAAGACCAGCCAGACAATTAGCTCTAATGTGTCTTTGGAGCAAAAATTAATATAAGACCTGGTATTATATTATATTATATTATATTATATTATGTTATATTATATTATATATTATATAAAACCCGGTCTTATAGTAAAATAAGACCAGGTCTCGTATTAATTTTTGCTCCAAAAGACGCATTAGAGCTGATGGTCCGGCTAGGTCTTATTTTCGGGGAAACACGGTAGTAACTGTAGCTTTAATCTGAGCTTGGAAGATATAACTTATTACAAGTTGGTGACATGGAAATATACCACACAATCAAGGAAAATATAACTTTTTTTCTAGTACTAAAGTCAAAATATTCTCTTTAGAGTTCACATTACTCCACTGTATAAATCCACCTGAATGTCTGTCACTGTGCGTTGGATAAAATCTGCTCTTTCTGGCATTAGAGGCTCTTTCTGACCCAGCCCCTGGTGGTTACTCAAGCTCTATTTCCTAGGGTTCTCTTTTCCTTCATGCTCATTGTGCCCAAGGCACACAGGTCTCAGTTTTTTCACTTGAAGCTCATTCCCACTTCATGGCTTTGCACCCATGGGTCTTCTGCCTGAAGCATTGCTCTTCCTCTTTTTTCCATGTCTTCAGCTCAAACATATCCTAGCCTTTCCAGGGACTCTTCATCTCATCAGCCTATTTTAGTTTCTATTTAATACTTATAACAGAGACAATTTATATGTTTGCTGGTTTGTTTATCTCTCCCACAAGAATATAAACTATAAGAGAGAGGATTCTTTCTATTTTGTTTACTCCTCCAGCTCTAGCATCTAGAATAATGGCTGGCATATAGCAAGTGCTCAAAAATATTTGGTATATTAATTAGCTCATGGTTGAAGTGGTAAAAGTTTTTGGGCTAACCTTTTTTTTTTTTTTTAATTACCTTGGGTTCCAAGAGATTCTGGGGTAGTGATTTGAATTTTTTTATAACTTTGGTTTCCCCTTTAGTTATTCCCTTTGTTGAACCAAAACAGTTTAATATTAATTATGTAATAGGGTTATCCTGCCCTGCCAATATGGAAGTTGACATTGACCTAGTAGGAAAAACAAGTTGTGTAGTTGCTTACTTCTTTGCAGATTAAGCCCATCCACTGGTATCCACTCTTTCAATTAAACTTCGACGATTTCCTTTGCTTTTCTTAGTTCCTTATTTCAATCATAATTCTTCCATTATATTTTTCCACCTTCTCTTGGGACTTTCTCTTCAAGGAGTCTAGGTAAGTCCTCCCACATGAAGATTTATATTGGGATAACTAATTTCTTCACCTAAAATGGCTAAATTATTTTTTAAGCCTAAGAGGTACAAGGGCAAGGGGACGGGGATGGTGATGGAGAAAAGAAAATCATCAGCAGAGATCCCATGTGCCACAAATGTCCAGTTTTTGTCCTCTCATAATGAATAGGGGTCTCTCCAGAACTCTTACCAACTTCATCCTGGTTCTTGCCCATACAAAATACCAAGAGATCGCTTTAAAATCCTTTTGAAAGCTGACAGACTGTAGAACCTTAGACTGGAAGGCAAACAGAGCTGTGATCTATTCTTCTTCCTCCAGGAAAGACCACACCAAACCTGATTTATATAAATAGTTACCAATATTTTACAGCATCTAGGAAAGGACTTCCAGTAGCTGGGAATATATACTCTAGTTCCCTGGTTTCTTTAAAAGTTCCTAATTTTCTACCTGCAATGTTTTTCCTGTTCTTCAGATTCTGGAGGAAGCCGACCCCCGATTTTGCCACCAGGAGCAAGATCCATATCTGCCAAACCTTTCTCACCCCCAAGTGGCCCAGGGAGGTTCCCTGTGCCTTCTCCGGGCCACAGAAGCGGACCCCCAGAGCCTCAGAGAAACCGAATGCCTCCCCCGAGGCCCGACGTGGGCTCAAAGCCTGATAGCGTTCCCCCACCAGTACCTAATACGCCAAGACCCATTCAATCAAGTCTGCACAACCGGGGGTCCCCACCAGTGCCTGGGGCTCCCAGGCAGCCCAGCCCTGGGCCGACTCCTCCCCCTTTCCCCGGAAACCGAGGTGCTGCTTTTGGAGGAGGCTCCATCCGTCAGACCCCTTCAGGCTCCTCCTCACCCTTCTCCAACAGGCCTCCCTTGCCCCCTACCCCGAGCAGGGCCTTGGATGACAAACCCCCTCCGCCGCCTCCTCCAGTGGGTAACAGGCCCACCATCCACAGGGAAGCAGTCCCACCTCCGCCCCCTCAGAACAGCAAGCCCCCCGTGCCTTCCACTCCGCGGCCTTCCTCCTCTTCACAGGCCCCACCTCCGCCACCGCCACCCAGCAGGCCCGGCCCTCCCCACCTGCCTCCAGGTTCCAGCGGCAGTGACGAAATCCCAAGGCTCCCACAGCGGAATCTCTCCCTCACTTCGTCTGCGCCTCCCTTCCCTTCACCTGGACGTTCTGGCCCTCTTCCGCCCCCGCCCAATGAGAGACCCCCTCCTCCAGTGAGGGACCCACCAGGCAGATCAGGTATGGCAAGATACGCGGTGAGGTGTCTCCCTGAAACCCAGCCTGCCCAAATGTCACTAACGATCATATAGATGAATAGCGTCCAACAAGAAGCTTAAGTGAACTCTCAGACTGCTTTCATCTGTTAAGTGACACTTCACACTGTATGATTTCATCTTGACCTCATGTAAACAAACCTCTGAGGAAAGTGGGACTGATATTTCTGTCTCCTTTAGAGATGATACAGAACAACCAATAAAGTTAAATGATCACAAGCTAGTCAATCAGACGTTAGAACTTTCATCTTCCATCTCCCCATTCTACTACCCTGCCTCCCTAAAGTGATTTCAGATGTCTTAATTGGGCAAATAAATTCCCATCTCCTGCAGGAGAGCCCCATTATCTCAACAAGAAGGGAAGTTATTTAAGAGCTAATGAACTTCTGTACTTCCCTCTCCATCTGTCAAGCTTTAAGGCCACTTCCCTGCTCATTAAAGACAAATGTTAGAGTCCATTTTGCTGTTTGTTAATATCTCTGGCACATAGATTCCTTGGAGAATCAGATAAAGGTATACAGGCTTTCACTTCATAAAAAGACCATAAACATAAACTCAAAATTTGCATGCTATTTTACGGATTGAAGGACCCACTGAAGCCCATCTGTGCCCTTGGCCCAGGGCTGAAAAACTTGAATCTAAGGGAAGAACTTTCTGAGTATGAAATGAAATGTAAGGATTCCTCAGGCTTTATACTCACTCTACTAATTATAATAGGCACTTTTTTGTTTTACATTGGTTGTTGATGGATTCAGAGGAAGTATCTACTTTTTAAATTGAACCTTATCGTACATACAAGATGTTTGGAAATGGGGCATTTTTTTTCCTATGAGAAGCTAACTGACCTATGATCCTGTGACCTCAGGAACCTAATAAACACTATCCTTTAAACCAGTAGTCCTCAAACTTGACCACATACTGGAAATCACGTGGGAGTTTTAAAAACCTCAATGCCTGGGCCCCTTCACCAGGGTTTCCGGTTTTGTTGGTTTAGGTTGCCAACAGGGCATCAGGATATTTGGATTATAATATTCCAGTGATTGTAATGTGCAGCAAAGTTTGAGAACCACTCCTTCAAACTGTTCTGCCATACAGAGTGGACGACAAATATAAGAAGTTACTAGTCCATTCAATCCAACCCCTAGACATTGTGGCGTTCATTAAGTATTCTTCAGTGAACAAACGAGAACTGCTAGTCAGATGAATGAAATGCAGTGTTTTGTTTTCATCCAAAAACTATAAATTTTCCCCCAAAGTGGTGGAGGAGTTGTTTGCATGGCTCTATCAAATGGATGAATAACAGATTACAAATAAATCTTCCCCAAAATAGGATAGGCAGTGGTATATAATTATAACATTTATCATTCCTTTCGATTACATGTCATATCTGTTTATTATAGAAAATACAGATAAGTGTGAAGAAAATAAAAATTATCTATAATCCTACCACCACCACCATCCACAAATAATCATTGATAACATTTATATATATCTTTTCAGTCGTTTAAAAATGCATATATACACATTTACAAAATTAGTATCACATTACATATATTGTTTGGTAATTTGCTTTTTATTTAACATCTCATTAACATTTTCTGATATACAACCTAACTTTTAATGGCTGCATAATATTAAATCCTACAAAAGTCCCTTGATTATTTAATCCCTCACTTGGTCATACAGGTCATCTCCAGATTTTTGCTATTGTGGACAATGCAGGAATATATCCTTGTAGCTAAATATCTGTGCACATCTCTGTATTTCCTTTGGATGAATTCCTAGAAATAGAATCTGTAGGTCAGTGGGAGTGCATAGTAAACTATGGATTTCATAGGCACTGCCAAATTGGCCTCTAGAAAATTCCTACCAATTTAGATTCCCACAAGGAACATGATAGATCATCAAGGACCACCTGTATTTTGAGAGGTGGCTTGGCTCCATTGTTAGAGTGGGCTTTCGAATTTAACAGGTTTGTAGTCAAATCCTGGTGCTTCCTCTCAATAGCCTCCTGACTTGGGCTTCTTAACTTTCCAATACTTCTGAGGCCTCACCTACTGTCTCTACACCTCTCAGGGCTGTTGTAAGAATCAAATGAGGTAAGTGTGTATAGTGGTTTATCTTATTTCCCAACATAATGGTCATTTTTATTACCATGCTGCCAATGGGAAATAGAAATCTGTTTTCTTTTCTATTATGCTTGCCCAGGTCTGGAGCAGGAACCCAGAAGTTTGGAGAAGTGGGAACATTAACATTTACTTTTTAAAAAGTCAATCCAGTTACGTAATATGAGGCCCCATAATACTGGAAGTCTAGTTTGCATTGAGTGACACTTACGTGGTGGTAGTACCAGTGAAGTTAAGCTCGTAGAATGAATGGGAGACACTTTTCTCTGCAATAATCTACTCCTACTGACTGAGACTCCAGCAATGACAAGCAGATGGGGCAATAAATAAGCCCTACCAGGTGAGGCACTGAAGACTCCCTGAGAGACCAACTAGGGCAAGGAATGCCCACCACCTCCATCAAGCGTCTGAGCCAAGAGTCCTAGGCAGGGATACCAGCAATGGGCGGGTTGTTCCTTTTAAGGTCCTCTAGTTGGATTCTGAATCTGCAGTTAACAAGAGATGTTTATATTTATAGTGCCATAAGATATCGTGTTACATAGAATGTCAGCATCTGACAAAATGTCAGCATCTGGAGCACACTACTGAAGATCAGGAATAATAACTAAGGCCATTTTGGTTTACATGGGGAAATGCTGACGTTTCTTTTCTTTCCAAAATTTACTCATGACCCAAATAGCCTCTGCATTTGGAGGATGGGAAAACAGGTTCCTTTGTATTATCAAAAAGAGTTTACTTGGAATTATTTTCCAGAAACTTTAAATTTTCTGATTATATCATACCACTGCAATTTTAAAAAATGGATTCAAATATTTATGTAGTACTTTTTATTTGCTTTTTCAGTGATTATTCCTGGCAGCAGTGCTGTGAGAAAGGTGACTATTTGGTGCTCTTTTGTGAATAGGAAATCAAGTTCCATAGGGTCAGCAGCTTGCTCAGGGTCAGGATCCTGCACCAGCATTCCTGCTCACTGATTAGCTGTCACTCCCTGTGTTAATCTGCCTCCCAAAAGAGGAAGAACTAAGAAGGAACTTCTACTATTCTCAGGATGACTAACATTTGGTTTCCTGATCCCACTTCTGCCTAGAAACAGATTGTTGGCATCATAGAAACATGCTTGTGCAATTAGCAATAATACCATGCATTTAAAAAACTTAATCCCTCTGAAGATCTAAAATGACTTCATATCTTATTCTTTTTTAAAAAATTCTTTTTTAAAACAGCATTTATTTAACACGTGTCATGCCATAGTAATTAGTTCAATAGCTATTTAAAAGGACTTTAAAATGTGTTTTAAGTATGTATACGGTTGTCAGTATAAACAGATTGTCACCTGTTCTCAATTTAACTGTGTCATCTCCGATCTCAATATTAATTCAAAACCAAAAGAGCTATTTAGCTCCAAATATACACTCATTTCACATCTGTGTATACATATGTGCATTTCTGAGTTTATATGTGCTTATTCCTTTCTCAGCTAAATCTCCTAGAAAGTTCCCACCATTTCTCCATGTTCTCTAGTAAAAGGGCATGTATCCAGCAGGCACTCAATAATTGCACGTTGATGACAGTGATGTAGGATATAAAGTATTGCACTAAAGGTCGTCTTTTCTTTTGCTCCAGGCCCTCTCCCACCACCTCCTCCAATAAGCAGAAATGGCAGCACGTCTCGGGCCCTGCCTGCCACCCCACAGTTGCCATCCAGAAGTGGAGTAGACAGTCCCAGGAGTGGGACCCGACCTCCCCTTCCTCCCGACAGGCCTGGTGCTGGGGCGCCTCCCCCACCTCCACCATCAACATCAATTAGAAACGGTTTCCAAGACTCTTCATGTGAAGGTGAGGTGTGGGCCCAGCACCTTGGAAATATACAAGCTATCGGGCAGCAGTTGAGTGGGAAATTTTTTTGTGTTTATTTGTGTGTTTTCATTAACATTTCTTGTTTGTATGACCCTCATTTGTTACCATGCTGCATTGCTCCAATCTACCTAACCATTTTAGGGCCCGCCATGATTTCAAATTAAAAATAGTAATCTCCCTCCTCCACTTTTCAAAATGGCAGATCATGTTTCTCTGTTCATTCTTTGAGTCTCATTCTGGTTACCTTTCCAGAGTTTCCAGAATTCTGAAAAGAACCAGTTTTGTAGCTTAGCTCCTTACTACTTACCTTTTTAAACGGTTTGTTATATAATAAGAGACCCGATGGCCTGCAGATATTAAGCAGCTTACCTCTGCCTGTTATCAGAGGGTCCCAGTTATTCCTTCCACTGGTGGGAGGAATAATTAAGGTTTCCCAAACTTTAGCCCCCAGCTCCTGAAAGAGACTGGCTGGGTCTTAGTCACTCTAGTTAAAATCAGTTGGCTCTGTCTTTGATTGATTTACAGACCAGTATATTTTTATTGATGTGCCAATCAGTGACATTTGTAGCACTTCCAGCGTTTCTCTAAACTTCTAGACATGAAACTAGAAGTGATCTCTTCAGTTCTCTCTATATTTCATTCTGTGCCTTTCATTACATAAGTCTTCATAACAGATTGTCTGTTACTGAGGATGCTGTTTGTTTCTTTTCCTCAGATGAGTGGGAAAGCAGATTCTACTTCCATCCAATTTCTGATTTGCCACCTCCAGAGCCATATGTGCCAATGAACAAATGTTATCCCAGTAAATTGGCAAGAAATGAAAGCCGGAGTGAGTATTTCTGCAAGGGCTTGTGGCAGCTTCCTATTGCACAGTCTGGGTTATATACAACTGAGGGTTGTATAGGAAATCCAGGCCTCTTGCCTGGAATGGGGAGATTTCAGAGAAATGACTTCTGGATTTGGAACCATCTGAATTGTGATAAACTCCCCTTCCACACACGATGGGGAAAATGGAGATATCTAGAATGCATATGAGAAATGATTATTTTAATGTGTCATTACAAGCTCAAAATACTTTTGCGTTGCTAGTAGATTAAATTTTATTATTTTGCTTCTTTAGACAATCATCCCCCATTTCAATCTTCCTAAGATGGCACAAAATATCTTATTAATTACAACAAAAACTCACAGTAACTGCTTTGATCTTTTAAATATAATTATACCTTTACAAAGCATTGCAGGAAAATTTTAAGTATACTCATAATCTCTCTACATAATAGATATTTTCATTTTACCAGGTTCTCTTCTAATTTTTATCCTTCTTGTTCTGATTAAGTTATATGGTTATAATTATCAAGCACAGTTTTTTGATGGTAGGGTTTATATAACATCACTTAGTAAACACTTCCCTATTTTATCACATGATTTTCGTTATACAGATTCCATCATGTCAGCATATAATAATTTAACCATTATTGGACATTTAGATTGTTTCTGATTTCTTTGTTTGTTTGTTTGTTTTTTAATTTTTATGAGTTTATTTGAACCAAACTGATGACATATGCCAGGGAACAAGATCACAAATACTCCCTGTTTCTGTTTTTTTGCTAATATACATAATGCTACCATAAAGAAGTGAATCGCTTTTACCATATTAAAAACAAAAAATCACGAACAGGAAGAGAAAATAGAAGAACTAATATTTCACAATAATAAATGTATAGAACTGAAAAAAAATAGCATGAGATAGATAGATAGATAGATAGATAGATAGATAGATAGATAGATAGATAGATATCACTGATGAGGCTCAGACTTGTAATAGCCTTGGCTTCAGAACCAAACTCCCAAACCAAAAATGTGTGGAGAAAGTGTTTGAGCATGTCAAATAACTGTCACAATGTCCCTAGCCTTGTCCTCACTCCCTAGCAGAGCTCCTTATACATACTGGGAACCGAATGACTCTTAACAGAATTCTTAATTTTTAGTTGGTTCCCAGCCTTAGAGCAAACTAATATCAGCTGAAGTTAAGGTTGGTTAGAAGCAAAATGGCTGACGTCAGGGAGAAGAGAGAGGTGGAATCTCAGGTTAAAGAAGGAGAGAGGGACGTAAGTTGTGCTATGTATGACAGCCTGAGACAATACCCAATGTTTTATTGGGTTATTAGGACAGGTCAAATTGTGCTTTGTGCCTCTTTTGAAGAATTCAAAGAATTAGAAAATATTTTAGGAAAATTTCCAGGAGGAAATAACAGAAGTAAACAGAATATTGCTGCTTGAAAGGAAAAGTTTAATTTCTGGGAAAACTCATCTATGTGGAATGCTGCATTCCTAGTAGATATCTAATAAAAGAGGTATAACTATATGATAAAATAATCATACAGGAGTTGGAGGCTGAAATTTTAGGTGAAAACTAAATCTTCACATGGGACAAATACCTGAGGTCTGTGTATGTGTGTGCAGTGTATGTGTTTACATCATAAGACGGGCTTCTATTTGACAAGAATACAGTCTGTTTTCCTTCCCTCTTGGGTGTTAATAAATTAATTCACTTTAAGGAGTTGTTTACATAGACATTAAATTTTTTTTCCTGATTTCTTATATGCATTCTCAATCTAATTTAAATATTCTACACATATTTAAGTGAGTAACAGAACCATCCTCCCTGTCCCCTCTAGACTTTAATAGCTAAAAACATTCCCTCCCCCATCCTATCTTTAAGACGGTATGAAACTTGAGGACTGGACTATGTCCTGCTTACTATTGCATCTTCCTCGAGTGCCACAAAGCTTGAAACATGGTAGATGTTTAAAACCATTTCTTAAATTGGTGAATTATTTTCCATTGTTCCCAAAAAATGTTTTTATAGATTTACTTTAAATATTTCTAGCTTAGTGCATGTTTAATATTTTATAATGACGATAGATCATCTCTCTCAAAAAATAACTAAAGTGCTATCAAGTGGTTTTATTCTGCTCCTATAGCTGCCTTTGCCTCCAGGCCCACAGCCTGGTAGGGCACCCAGACAACCCTGAGCTCTGCCACCTAATTACATCTTTGCACAAGGCCAGCCTTTGTTTTGCTAACCACTTGTAGTATGTCAGTTGCTGGCCAGGGCCTCACGACAGATGCCTGGTTTACATCTAGATGAGTCTTTCTTCAGATGTTTGCCCAAGAAAAGACTTGGTTGGGATGGTAAGAGGAACAGGCAAGGTAATGGACTGCCAGTGTTTTCCTCTGACTTTTATTGCTCAGAGATTTGGTTCTATCTCAGAAAATCTGTAAGCGGGCTACTAGGGTGGCTGTTGAGATGCCTGCTGAGGAATCTGTTGGGGAAAGCCCACTTGAGTCTCAGAGCAGTGGCTATAGCAGACCTACTCAAATGACACGTGCCCCCAGTAAACCTGTTCACATCTCAGCACCTTGCTCCATGCCCAATAACTGTTAAGATCCTCAGAAAAATGTGTGTGGGACAAATGAATTTCAAAAATTGTGAATGGATTTTTAATCCTGGTTACAGTGCACGGACAGCCCACAAATATGCATAGCTTTTAAAGGAACAGTATCAACAGAATGAAAAGGCAACCCCTAAAATGGTATAAAATATTTACAAATCATGTATCTGATAAGGAATTAATATCCAGAATATATAAAGAATTCCTACAATTCAACAACAACAAAACAATCTATTTTTAAAATGGGCTGAATACTTAAATAGACATTTCTCTGAAGAAGATATACAAATGGCCAATAAGCACATGAAAAGATGCTCAACATCACTATTCATAAGGGAAATGAAAATAAAACTACAAAGAAATACTTCACACCCATTAGGATGACTTCTATCAAAAATGCATTGTTTAGGGGTATCCCAGTTTCGGGTACCCCCTCTCGTAAGAGAGCTGTACTTTCGCTTTAATAAAAATCTTTGCTCCTCTAAAAAAAAAAATAATGCATTGTTTAGAAATTAGAAGATACCTAAATGTCCAACAAGAGGATATTTGATAAATAAACTACAGTCTACCTATGCAGTAGAATGCAGTGTGTCATTAATAATTCTATTTGTAAAGAGTAATGACTAGAAGATGTTCAAACTGAATATATCATCCAATTTTTTAGAAGACAAAAGGGATTGTTTATATATGGAAAATAATGTGTTTGGTTGTCTCTGTATGGTGCAAGCATGGGTGAATTTTTTGTTTTGTTTTTACTCATCTATATTTTCTAAATCTATAATAAATACATGGTATGTTGTGATAAGAAGGAAAGCGTTTTTTAAAACTTTCTTAACTTTGTGCAAGTACTCGGTAACCAGTGGTAGATCATCCTCTAATAATGTTCGTTCACATCCTTATTTACTTCTTCCCTTCACTTCTCACTTCTTATGCTCGTTATTTCCAGCTTTGGTCATAGGAGGTGAGGTAGTGGGTACCTTCGCAAACATCCTTGAGTTTCTACGATGAGAACATAACTTTTCTAACCAAAATTTATGTTTTATCTATTTTTTTCATCAAGGTGGATCCAACCGAAGAGAAAGGGGTGCTCCACCCCTTCCTCCCACCCCGAGGTGATCCTTGCCTGCTCTTCGCCACCCGAGCCCAAGAGCTACTTCTATTATTGTTATCGAGAGTGGCACACTCTCCTCTGCTCATCTTCCTTTTCCCCTTCATATTGGCCGTAGGGAAGAAGGGAGGGTGACGTGGGAATATATGTGTGCAGGGTGGGAATCCAGTGAAGAAATGCACCTAGGTGTTTATATTGTGTATACCCTCAAAGCTATTGCTTGCTTCAACTACAGCCTGCCAGTGTTCACTGCTTGGGAGTCGATAGGCTTTTATGGCAAATAGGCAGAGATGAATTGTGTCCTAGCTTTCAACCAACCAAATTCAAACATTCACTGCTTATTTGCTGCAGATGATATTAAAGTCCCTGAGAGCTGCTTGCTTTCATGCCTTTTTTGCATGCTTGGCCTTCTGTCTGTTTCCATGAACCACAGACCACCTAAGCAAGTTGCTGAGCAAGGGCTCACAGGAAATTTTTGTGGTTATAGGTTACAGTCTTTGGCAGTCTGAGGTAGGCTCTAGGACAGAGCTGTCCAACAGAAATATAATGTGAGCCACATATACAATTTAAATATTTCTAGTAGCTGCATTAAAAAAGAAATAGGTGAAATTAATCTTAATATATTTTATCCAAAATATTTCGACCTGCCATTAATATAACAATTATTAATGAAATATTTTACATTTTTTTATACTAAGTCTTCAAAATCTGGTTTGTGTTTTATGCTTAAAGCATGTCTATTTGGACTAGGCATCTTTCAAGGGCTCAATAGCCACACGTGGCTGATGGCTACCATATTGGATAGTTGCAGGTCTAGAAGACAGAGGCTAACACAAAAACCTCTTGTTTAAAAAACAAAAAATACAAGATGAGCTTTAGCAATTCAAGAGGTAACTAAAAATCAAGTTAGGACCCAACACCTTGTCTGGCAGACAGCTTGATCTTAGATTTTGCTCCATTATTTTCCATCTTCCCTTAATATCTGTATACAAGTATTGTTTCATAGTACCAAGGTCAGAAATTGATCTAATAGGGTTTACAGTCACGTGGAATAAAGCCATTGGAAAGAAACTGAAAGCCTGTTGGGACTTCGGGCTCAGAACCAGCTGCTGGAGCTCACCTGTCAGTTGAACTCCTGCCTTGTGTATTTGAAGTGGCTTCGTTTGTCTCCTGCCCAACTTGCTCCTCAGGGCAGGGAGGCTCGTAGGCTCTGTAGTGGGGGGAAAGTCAGGGAAACGTAGCAAATCCGAATGCGGAAGAAGGGACCAGATTTAGGTAGATGGGCAAACTCTAAAAATCTAAATCTGATGCTTATAGGGTTGTAAAAAAGAGACCGCTACTGGAAATTGGAGGGAATTTGTTTTCAATCTATCCGGGAGAATCATTTGCTTTGGATCTATGCAAATAAGGCTCCCAAAAGGACCACAGGGAACAGCCAGCCTTGCCTTCTGGTTTTTTGTTTTTCGTTTTTTTTATGGGTTTTTTTTGTTTTTGTTTTTTTTGTATGATTTATGATTTTGTTTACAGACTTTACTGGGACTAATTTTTTTCAATTTAGATGTTTTATATGGTTGATTAAGTTTAAAATTACCATTATTTTTTAAAAGCACATGGCCACATATGTATATGTATATATACCTATATACCTAAATTTTGTATGATGGTTTCGGTGCATTGCTCATGTATTACTAGGAGATGCTAAGAAGAAATCAATCCGAAGAAAAATTTGAAAGAAGCATTCCTATTTATAGAATAAATATTTCATTTATATAAAAGCAAAAGAACTTAAGAGTTCTAATAAATGGGATGTCTAATAAATTATGATGCTACCCATTTGAATATATTGTATTTTTTGTAACTTTCCTCGTCAAAGTCCTGGGCCTAGTACATTAGACAACTTGGGTTTTTCTCCCCTCTCCTCTACCATTCATTTGTCTTTCAGTCACTTGGGGCCCTTTACCCAAAAAGAATCAAGAAATATAAAGGTATAACAAGCTCCGCAAAGTATTTAAAAAAAACAACACAACTTTATCTCCAGTATTTTGGTAATACAGCAGCATTGTTTTATTTTGGATTCTTCAATCAGATATCAACAGTTGATTAAAATCCCTATGAAAAAGCGTAATGTCCCAGTTTAGAAAAGAGGCCTTTCTAGCAAATATGACAGAGAACAGTTTGACCCCAACAAAGTGGATCTAAATTTTGTAAGGGGTAGTAAGACTGGCCAATTTCCTCATATATCCCAACTTTGCAGGTACTATCCTAAAGTTTGAAAGAGGGTCACAGCTCAAAGTTGCTATTCACCAGGACAGAGATGTTTTAGAACATGGGTTTTAAGTGAATGTTTCATTAATACACCAGTATCCTTGCTTTCAAAGTTAGCAACCTAATTGTATCCAAAACTTTGAATAAGTTCTATGCTAAAATCTTCAACTATAGCAAATCACAAAAATGAATCATTTTCTTCCCTAAAATCAGAGCCTACATGTTTTTTCCACAAAATTTCCAGATAAATGTATTCAAGATGCAACAGTATTTTAACATTCACATATTTTATATTGAAATGTATTACATACAGTATTAAAATTCAATGTTCAATATTTATTTCACTTGCATTTTATTTAGTAAAAGCTGAAAAACTGTTTAATCCAATGGTGCCTTACTTTGTGATTTGAAAGAAATCGACTTTTTATGTCTACGTAGCAATTGCTGGCATATTTGTAAAAACTGTTAGACCTTTATATTTTAACTTGTAATACCGATTTTGTTATCTTAGTAGCATAAATGGGATGATTAAGGTGCCCAAAAATTTTTGGCATGAAATTAATTTCTCCCTGTTTATAGTCAGGGATTGTAAAGGGAGAAAAAAATGTTTTTCATACCACTGCACTATGTAAACATGCACATTTTGGTACCTATGTCATCAGGATAGTTTAAATGGTGGGATAGAGTCTCTCTAAGACATCTGCATCTTTGTAATTTAGCCAGACAATAAATAAAAGCAGAATGATATGAGTGTTAACTGGTGGTTTTTATTCAAGTATTGTCTAAATAAATATAAACGAAAAAGCAAGTGTCTGTTTTCTGCTTTATTTTTGGTAAAGAAAGACATTCTCAAAAAGAAGAAGGTTTGTATTATTCATCAAACCTGTAAATATTTATCACATCCACTTTCTAATACCTTGTTTGTTTTCCCTGAGAACCTGTCTCTTAGTCAAAATCTGTTAACGGTTTACTTGAGGCAGATGCTTCTACTCTAAGGTAAAGATGGATGGTGGAAGCAATGAAAGATGAAATTACAAAGAATAACATTGACACTGGTAAACATAGGAAAGGCAAATGGGAATTGAGGAGGCCTGATAATTTTTTAAATTATCTACTGTGTATGTGTGTGTGCGTGTGTCCGTATATCGGTATAGTATAACGGTTAAGAGATTAGGAAGACCTGGCTCCATCTCTTACTTTCAAGTCACTTAACTTCTCTAAGTTTCAGTTCCCTTATATAGAAAGTAAGCTATCTTACAGCATAAATAAGGGCATTAAATGAGATAATGCTCTGAGCACTTGGCCTGACTAATTCTAAGCACTCTAAGTAAGGGATAGCCACTATTAGTATGAACTGGAAACAAATATGTACATGATGATGTCAAATTAACTGGAACCAAATTGACTAGAAGGGTATTTACTAGTGTACTTTTGAAGGAAAGGGACAATAGCAGAGAAAATATCCTTATCAAAACGCAAAGCAATCTCTAGACAAAGGTCATCTCACAGGCTGTCAGTCCCTTATATCTCACAGGCCTGGAAAATGAAAATTCATGTTGCTTCAGTCATCTGAAAAATTATTAGATTCAATTTGATATAACTGAAATTAAGACCTGGAAAGAACCTTATATATAGGGCAGCATTAGAATTTATTATCCATGGAACACTTTTAAGAGTAGAAGGGGATGCTGAAAATAATTGCCTTGGCACAGCAGGTATAAATGAGGGCTGCCCTGGCAAATTGGGCCTTGTGGTCACCCCTCTCAGAGGTCATCGCGTCCAACATTGTGTTCTTACAGTCGGGTAATGTAAGGCCCCGAATCACATACTACCTATAGAGAAGCAGTATGACTTTTCACCATACCACACTCAGTTCTTTATAATCCTTCCTACCTGTAGCTAAGGTCTCTGTTTCATGTGTCTTTCACATTTGCTAATAAAAATCTCTCAGAACCCAGAGAATTTATATTTTTAACAAACTTAAAGGTCATTCTGATGCACATTCAGGATTCAGGACCACTGTTCTAAATCTTTGACCTTGCATTGGGCCATTAAAAAGAATATACGCATACACAGAATATATGAAATCATATGAAGATATGGCCAAAGGAAAGGCCAAATGACAAGTCACAGAGTGAGAGAATGAGCCTTGGACACACAAACCTGGATCTGAATCATGGCCCTGCCACTTGCTCCCTGTACATCCATAAACAAGTTATTTAAGCCCCCTGCGTTCTAGTTTCCTCAACTGTAAAATGGTTCAAAAGCTTAAATAAATATACAAAATATATGGCATATGTAAAGCACTCAATGAAAGTTAGTTTCATTCCATTTTCTAATCTTTTTGCCATCAAACCTAGGCCATAATGGGGGGGGGGGGATTCATTGCTTCAATGAAGTCTGATAAAATTTAATTACAGGATTCTTACGGAAAGAAGTCTGGACGGCATTAGACATTAATCTCAAATTTAACTTAAATCTCTGACCAGAAAGATGGCTGCCAGAACACCTGGAATATCCATCATGGACTTAACATAAATGTGTTTTAGTCATGAGGAACTCCTACTTTTTTCCTGTTTGCTGTCTTTCTTAGCAAGTTAGTAAGTTCAAGGTTACCTGCCAGAATGCTATCTATTTCATTCAGATAGGTCCCTGAAACAAACAGCAGCAGATAATGGGGAAAACCCTAATGCTTTATGGAGCTGTTGTATTCCGAGATTCATTTTTACATTTATTCATTCAAATCACCAACAAACACAGATTAACTACTATTTAAGCATTGGAAATACAAACATACACATCATTCAATAGAACAGTACTAGTCCTAGAACCAAGGGTGTGCATTTAAGAACTTCAGACAGTAGGCACAGTCCCACTCTATTACTGGTTCTGGAATGTTCTTCACCACTGACACTGGGTTGGCTGTGTGCATGAAAGGGAAATTCCCCTTGGTGCTTTCTGCTTAGAGTTACTCTTAGAGCAAAGGCATGGATAAGTCCCAAATGAGACTACCATGGAATAAACAGAAAAACATTGAACACAGAAGTGAAAACACAGTAATTTCATACCGTCAACACGCTACCTAATTTACGTTGCTTGATGACAACACTTACGTATTGTCTTTATTCTTCCTATAACCACCACCAATTATTGATCTATTATGTACTACAAACTGCTAAGATATTTGCAAATATTATTGCATATGTTATTATTAATTTTTGTGACTTTACACATGGAGAAATCCAGGCCCGAATGGATTAGAAATTTGCCTCAAGCCACTTGCCTTGAATGGATCCAGAATTCAACTCAAGACAGTAAATAAATTTGAATGGGGAGTCATAACATCATTGTCAACTTTTCATTTACCAGGTTTAAAATATACTGACATTTCATAAAAGCAAGGACGTTTTAATAAGACAACACTAAGAAAGACCTAATCTTAGAATAAAAGACAGTATGCTCAATTGAATAAACATAGCTTTATGGAAAACTCACATTGTCCTTATTTTCCTCACTGGGCTGTGGACTGGCTGTAGTCGGGACCAGCATATACCACCCAGGGCACGTTGCCTCTTGTAAGTGATCTCGTTTCTTTCCGTTCTCCTGTTCTTTACAGCTTGAAGGGTGGTCGTAATCCCTACCTTGAGGTTTTTAAAGGGATGTTATATACCTGAACTCAGCTCATCTTACCAGCACTTGCTACCTTTTAAGTGATCTTGAAGGAGCCACTAGAATTCAGACGTCATTTCATTAAACACAGACTTCTGAACATCCCCGTCTCAGTCAAACTGCAATGTGAACAGTTAATTTGCTCCCTGCGTATCTCCTTTCCTTTATACTGTCCATTACCTGTGGGGTATTTCTTCCATTCATATTATACATTTTTAGTATTTAATTTATTGTTTACTCTCCTTGAAGTTGGCAAAGTCACATGGTTCTTTTAAATTCCAAGTAATAGGACTTGCTTTT
The DNA here is from genome assembly GCF_057876585.1 of Rhinolophus sinicus. Lineage (NCBI taxonomy): Eukaryota > Metazoa > Chordata > Mammalia > Chiroptera > Rhinolophidae > Rhinolophus > Rhinolophus sinicus. The sequence goes on along the minus strand of NC_142517.1, from coordinate 162,825,293 downwards.
CTTTAGTGGCCAGAAGTAAACTTTGTATCCTTCGCCTCAGTCTTACAACCTGGGACTTATTCACAGGAGAAATGAAGGTAGAGCGAAAAGACAGTCATACTCAAAAGAAGTGAAGTGGTTCTACAATTTTAAAGCATTTTCACATATATTACCTCATTTTTACCCCACAGCAGCTCTGTGAAAGAGAGCCCATGTTACAAACACTGGGCTCCGTCCCTGAGAGGTGACATGACTCAAAGGTCTTGCAGCTGGTGGGTAAAGAGTCCAAGACCAAACCGTCTGTTGCAAACACACTCTTAAAACTGTGTTTTTACCCTTATTGTCTTCATTCATTTGACAAATATTGAGCACGTTCTCAATAATGAGAATGAGCACATTCTCAATAAGTCTAGAACGAGGCAGAATATATGTGCTATTCAAAGGCTTGAAATAACGCGCCACGAGGATCCAAAGCAGGTACAACTCCTGTGAACTTGGTTGAGCTTTACTGTCTCATACTCACATCCATTTTCCTCCTCTTTCTGAGTCAGACTTGCAGTGTTTCTCACAATGAAAGTTAAGGCCCACCTCCACCAGAATCAGCTGCAGTGCTTGCTAGAAACAGATTCCTGGGCTTCTTAGGCCTCCCAAAATAAAAATCTCTCAGAACCCTGAGAATTTGTATTTTTAACAAACTTAAAGATGATTCTGAAGCACGGTCAGGATTCAGGACCACTGTTCTAAATCTTTGACCTTGCATTGGGCCATTAAAAAGAATATACGCATACACAGAATATATGAAATCATATGAAGCTTAAATCACAAGATGGCATTTACTTTTTTGTCATATTCATTGACTCCATTTAACACTGCCCTATGCATGCTGATTCATTAGAATGTTATTTGTCTCTAAAATGCTTCGTTAGAAAAATATCTCTGTCTATCTATCTAATGGTCTATTACCAAACTCTCGTGCTAAGAGTGATCTTATCCTCTCAGCCAAAGAAAAATTGTATAATGACAGCACCACACAGCCCAGGCCAGGCCATATTCTGTACTAAATGTATGTCCTACTGTGTTATCTTGAATTAAGAGTGTTTGCAATGTGGTCTTTCCATACCATTTTCTGGTGCATTCTGGGAAGTAATTTTGACCCACAAGGCTATCAAGAGATCACAGTGCAGGTTTTGCCATAAAGAAATATAGAAGGACATCGTGGTAAATGTTAAATTTTTTTAACCAGTTCAAGATGACTTTAAGGAAATGGTTATAACAGAGGGTAAGGAACCACATGAAGTCAGGCTGGTGGAACCCTTCTGACATTATGATGGGTATCATAAAAGTCCCTGCTACCAAGGGGGACAGACAAATGTCATGACTGGCAATGGAAAGAAACTATGGCTTGTGAGTTCAGGAGACCTAAAGAGAAAAGAAAACCTACTTAACAGAAACCCCTGGATTTGAGGACTTGACCAAATGAGCCTGTTCACTTGGACTCCCCTGGAACACACGCCCCTGTAGTTAACAGGGAAACCTATAGCGTTACCAGGATTGGAGCTTCTACTTGCCAGTGTTTCACTGTAGCCACTGGAAAATAGTTACAAGATGTTAGAGCAGTGGTTCTCCAACTTCAGAGAATGACCTGGATGGCTAATTAAGACAGAGTCCTGGGCTCCACTGCTAGAGATTCTGATTCAGCAGGTCTGGGTGGAGCCTGAGAATTGGCATTTCTAACAGGCTTCTAGGTGATGCTTGATGCTGCTGGTTCTCAGACCATACTTTGGCACTGATCACTATCTATAATAATGGAACACTTTTCTTTGCATTCAACCAATATGTATTTATAGCATCAAACCTAAATACTGTGTCCATTATCTGCATCGTGGTTGAAGCAACTTAGCCGACTAAAGTAGAAAACCAGTGGACATGGTATTGTTGTACCTGAAACAGAATTATAATTACCTGGTACTCTCTCTTTGACCGTTAACATATCTATTCATCTTTTTTGTTGTTGTTTTTGCCTTGCCTACATATCATGGGGGGTGGGGGTGGAATCCACATGTTAATAAGTTGTTAATTATGGAGTTTTAAAAATCAAAACAGCAAATGTCATGAAAAAATAATTCATAAAAGCTGACAAGCCTTCACCTTTAATCATCAGTTCAAGGTTAAATAATGATCAGAATTCTTTCAGTTGCAGTACTTATGTTGCATCTTGATGTTTGACTATTATATAAATATAACTGCGCTATTAGGCTCTATTTTTCATTGCAGATGAAATTGATGCATCTTTGTGTGGTGGAGTCTGACATAGTAAAATTGTTACTCTCTAGGTAGGATATTCATAAAAATGTAATTATCGTAATCAGAACAGTCTTTAAGCTCATGAGAGGGGATTGCCAGATTTGTGACTGGCAGTTTTCAATCACTTCACTTATAATGAAGAAACTTAAAGCAGCCTTGGAAATCACTCATGTCTTATAGAGGGAAACCATGCTGACCAAACAATAAAAAGTGTTGGGAGATGGTAAAGAGAACTCCAGTTGGCTTCTTCTGCCTGGGTTTGGGCAGCATTGGACGGAGCCTTTTAACAAATTTCATTCAGTGCTATTTGTTGGGAGAGTGTTTTGAGAAGAAAGATATCCTAGAAAGACCACTGTTACTGATTAGAATGCATTTATCATTTTCTTTGTTGAGTTTATAACTTGCTGGAGGAACAGCCCTGGAGCTGCTGGGCATACACTATGCCACCTGGGAAAATGTGGCAAGTCCTTCAGTGGGATTCGGCCCTTGGTCCGATGGAGTCTCCAGTGTTCTTAATGTCCCAAATGCTGGTGTAGGCTGCATGTTTAGTAGATGTAGATACCACAGACAATCCTATGTCGGTGGGCTAGAGAAATGAAAACCAAGAAAATAAAATTCATAGGCTGTTCAATGTGAAGAAGAAAATAATCTATTCAAATCAGAAAACAACTTTGTTTTTGATTCCCTCTGTCCCTTTTGAAATTTTTCAGTGGGAGAAAATTCTTCCCCTGCCACTGGATTAAAACATCCATCATCCTATGACTTGTATTTAAACACTATTAAGTAATAAGAAGTCCTACAGGCACTTTAAGTCTCCCACACAGTCTCAATTTAAAAGTTAGAATATTCAATCTTGTGTAATAATCAACTCTTGGAATCAGATTTAAAGGTGAAACTTTTTCCCTTCACTCATCTGGGGCCTTCTGTAGCTCCAGAAACCAGGGAAGGGGAACACTCTATCTAGTGTTTCCAACTGTCTGCCCCATTTCACTAACATGGTTTTGTTCCAGAGTCAAAGCAGGAAGAGGGAAGAGAAGTAAGTGGGGAAGAGAGAGGAAAGTTCTAAATTGGCTGGTTGTCTTACTAAGTGGCCTCTCTCTTTCTGGGCTAGGCAATGATATTGAAAGCCACCTTTTCCTCATGTGGGGTGTTTTCATGGGTTTTTCAGAGACCCACTAGTCCCCCATTGCTGGGGACCTCTCACCTGAAGTTCCCTTGATCAACAAAACTCAGCTTTGTATCAAAACTCCAGCTTCTCCCTGCTGAATCCTAAGAGCCCCTCTAGGTGGCCCTGTTGGACAGGAGCTAAGTTTCTCTTTTTCTCTCTTCCAATCCTGGCCTCGCAGTCCAGCCACCTCTCCTTCACTGTTAGAATTCTTTCCTTCCGAATTTCCAGGTGGGAACCAAATACCACTTGCCCGCATCCTACACGAGCCTCTTCAAAGCTGTGTGTAAAGCTCTCTGAATGAAGAAGCCTTTTGGTGGGAAAGCAACTTTGGGGTGGGAGGGGTTTTCAGACTAGTGTCCTCCTGAGAAACCCTCTTCACAAACCTTCCCTCGCCATCTTCAAACCCTCTGACTTTTGTTGTGGGGAATGGCTGTCCCCTACTCTTGTGGAGAATCCTGCACTAGCTGTAACACCAGGGGCTCTTCCTGGCACCATTTATGGACATGATTCACTCTCTGGAAAAGCTTAGCCCGGTGCCCCTTCTTCCTTTTGGTAGTGGTTCTGCCCTCGGGCACAGACCTGTTCTGCTCAGAAGGTCAGCCTACACCTGGCGTTCGCTGAACAGCCCCACTTGGCTGCCCTCTAAACCCTGCCTTCCAGCGCAGCCTTTTTCAGTAATGAAAGTGACATTTTGACCTTCATCTGTTACCTTTCATTTTGTTTCTCGGTTTGTTCAGAACCTGGGTGGGGAAGACAGGTGCTATTTACTGAGTCCCCTCAGAGCCCCAACATCTTTTTACCTTAAATGTAGGAAAAGGATTTGAGTCATGTTACCACTTTTTGGATAACCCCTTTGAAGATTTCTCTCTTTTTATGGTTCCTCTCTTTTGCTTGTCATGTATTTTACCTTGACATCTAAGTGAGGACTTCTTATTTAACATCCTGAAATGTTTCTTCTGGGAAATGGTTAGGAAAAAGCTTTTAGAGTTTTCTTGAGAAGTAATTGATTATAGAAACTATTTGAGGACATATACTGGGGGTGCTAAAAACATGTATACCAGTGGACACTTTGGTCAACGTCGTACAAGCAGTAGTTCGCCGTAATCAGAAGTGTCTGGACGCTGATGGTAACCACTTTGAGCATCTCTTGTAATTGCAGAAGTCAAACATGACTTGCATTCATCTTTTGTTATCGGTATATATTATCACAATTTTAACACAGTTTTCCTTTCTTAAAATGTGTATTTTTTTTTTTTTTTTTTTTTTTTTTTTTTTTGGCACTCTCTGCATATAGCAGTGAAATGAAGATCTTTTAGATCAAATTTTACTTTCAGGAGACTCAAATTTTTTTCTTGGCATTGCCAAAGACTAGTTATATGACCTTGGGGAAGTCACTCCATTTTTCCAGATCCTAATTTTTTCATTTTTAAAATAAAGAGTTTGGCCTAAATAATCTCTCAGGTCCTTTTCAAACTCTTACTGTGATTCTGTAAGACCTTGAAGTAAGTGGAAGAACATTTCTATTGCTAAGTAGGCAGTGCTGGTGATAGGAGCATGAAGGTTAACAATGAAGGTTCCTCTCCGTTCATGAATTTGGCCCTTCCGCCACTGAATGAGACACACACTTACTGAGTGCGCACATTTGCATACTAAGATATTTGCATGCATATAATTTAGTCCTTAACCCAAAGAACTTACAAACATGAAAAAGCTGCACTGTTCACAATTATTGCTTAACAACATATGATATTTTATTTACCCAACAAATATCTACCGAGCACCTACCATTCTGTGTACAATAGTCCCCCCTTATCCACAGGAGATATGTTCCAAGACCCCCAGTGGATGCCTGAAGCTAAGGATAGTACCAAACCCCATATACACTATGTTTTTTCCTATCCACACATACCTATGATAAACTTCAATTTATAAATTAGGCACAGTAAAAGATTAACAGCAATAATAATAAAACAGAACAATTATAACAATATACTGTCATAAAAGTTATGTGAATGTTCTCTCTCTCTCTCAAATATGTTACTGTACTATATGTACAGCATGGAGATGCTGGACAAGGGAAGGATTCACACCCTGAGCAGGACAGGGAGGGACGGCATGCGATTTCATCACACTACGAAGACTGTCACCCCATTTAAAACTTATGAATTGCTCATTTATGGAATTTTCCCTTTAATATTTTCAGACTGCCATTGACTACAGGTAACTGAAACCTTGGAAAGCAACACTGAGGATAAGGGGGGGACTACTATACAAAAAGACACGGTGGGATTGTGTTTGGGGTGCAGTGGGTAGAGTTTCCTCTCAGAGCACTACAATACATATGCAAAGAGACCTCCACAGAGCCCAGAATCAGGATGGGTTTAAAGTAGAGGGAAGGCCATGTGACAGTTCACAGCCTCAGATCTGCCCTCACATCCTTGGTCCTGTGCTTCCAAGGGCAGAGACAAAAGACATTTCCATTAGGAAAATAATGGTGGTGCTTTTCTTTTCTTTCCTTTCTTTCTTTCTTTCTTTCTTTCTTTCTTTCTTTCTTTCTTTCTTTCTTTCTTTCTTTTTCTTTCTCTTTCTTTCTTTCTTTGTTTCTTCTTTCTCTTTTTTTTTTTTTAAGGCGTGACAGTCAGTATTCACTCTGTTTGAGGTTTGACTACTTCATAGAAAAATGTGTCTATAAAATACCTGGTAGTTGTAAAAGGCTTGGGTAAGGCCCAGGGAGTCAAATAAATATATGTTATTTATTCAGCTGTCCCAGCCATTACCAACCTCCTTACACCCAAAGGTTGTCTGAACTCTCCTAAATTTTATTTGTAATATTGTTGCTGCACAGGCAGGAAAAAAAAATGTAGAACATCAAAGCTCTGCCTCACTGAAAAGCTATCTTCCAAGTACAAACATTCTTCATGGCATTTCAGGCGTACTTTGACACTGAACCTGAACGGTGGTGGAAATGCATTTATCTGGAAGAGCAAACATGGTAATTGCAGTAAAAGTTACTTGACATTGTAGTTGAGCAAGCATGTCCTGAGCACTTTTGGTGCCCCTGACTCACTGCAGTAAGTACATAGACGATACCAGAGATTATGTTCTCCAAGCCAGTGTCAGAGTAAATGGGGAGCCCACTGCCTGATCCTCCGCCTGTGAACAGCAGTTCTGCGCCCAGGGAGCTTGGAGGTTGCTCTTTTTTCGTGTCTGATCTCCAATGCTGAACCCTAATCCTGCTTTTTTCAGTGACTTTTTCAAGATAAATTATGTTCACCAGCTCAAATGTATCATCTTAGGCATTTTTAAAGGCCTTGAACTTTATTGCGATAATGGACATTGAACTCACTCTGAATTCTAATCAGGTAGCTTTATGTAGGAAGATAGGCTCCTGCCTTACTTTATCTAATTTTAGTATTGACGATATCGAAAACCCTTCTAGGCAGGATCCCTAAAGAGAGCGTACTTCCACTGAAGACCCATGGGGGATTTTGCTTATTGGGAAAAGTTGGCAGCAATACCACCTAAAGAAGTACCCAAAACAATAAAACATGTGGGGAAAACCTCCAAGTGGACAGAGAAGTTGGAAGGGGTTGTGGCATACTTAAGGTGATCATATTTCCCTAATCAGATCCCAGGGCAGAAGGCCTGGCATGTGGTGTGAAGCAGGACAGATTTTTTTTGAAATCTGGGATGTATGATCACCATCTTCTCAGTGAATGAAGCAGCAAGAGCCAGCAGCTGTTCAGAGTATAAGTCATTAACAACGAGTCTTTGTGCTTTAAGGGATTCAGAGCAGTGGGTGGGGAGCTGCTGATGTCACCCGCTTAGGAGCCATCCATCGCACAACACAAAGAGGGTTTATTAGCCAGGGTTTCCTGGAACCACTTGCTGTCATCACCTTGTCTGTAAGGACAAAGGTGCAATCTACTGACCAAAAAACAATGAAGCTTTGCTTCCAAATAACACAGTCTGGGAATGAAAATACAAGAAGCAGGAGCTTAATGTTACATGTAAATTGTATCTCAATAAAAATAAATAAATAGAGCAGGAGCAAGTACGGGACAGATCGATTGTCAGCTATTCTTCATTTTTCAGTTCTATGGCTGCTTCTTAAACACATTTCAAACTTCATACTGTTTTTTAAAATTAAATCCCTATCAGTCTGCCTCCTAATCTTGTGCATTTGATTTAAAACTTGGGAATTGTTTTGTTGCAAAGGTGGAGATCCAGAAATTCCAATTCTCTTACTTAATAAGAATGTTATGTCCAGCCTAACGTAATAGGAGAAAAGTTTCCCTTTGTTGCCAACACCCAAAATCAACTCTTAATTATGTGCTTTGAGAATGATCCTTGGAAAATATCTTAACTCCCATTCCTATCACCAACATAGAAGTCTGTAGGCCTCCGTCTCCATTGTAAAGTTGCTGTATGCTTGTTCAACTTATCAAAAGATTATTTTTTAAAAAGTCATACATCATAATAAATTAATTTTGATGATTCAATATTTTGTGCTATCTGTATTATCATTTTAGCTCTATTAGAGTGGATAAGAAAGACTTTGATTTTTATGGGAAACTCAAGGTCAAGGGTCTATAGTTTTTTTCTCTACATCAGGGCATTAAGTGGTAGGTAGAAACATAAAAGAGATGCATTTGAATATACCTGGTGTGTTGGTTAGGTTGTTTATAGCTTCAAATGATCAAGTAAAAGTGTATTAAATTTATAATCACACATAAATAGGGAGATATGGTATTTGCAGGGTTCGTTATTTCAGTGGCTTAGTGACTTAACGAAGACCTGCACTCTTCCCACATTTCCATCCCATCATCCTGGGCACATTGGTGTTAATCCTCAAGCTTGCCCCCATGGTAAGAAGATGTCCACTGTAGCACCACAATAATCTTACCCATCATCTAAAGGCACAAAGCTGAGAGTATCCTCTGTCAGAAGGAAAAACTTTCCAGAAACCAGTTAGGTTTTGAAAAGTACAGAGCTGGTCAGTCTTTTACATGGAAGGTGGGCTCTGCCAGCACATAAAAAGTGTGGGAGGGATGGCATTTGAATAGGCAACCAACAATATTGCCACAGGTGGGAATTGAGAAATATTCCATTTACATATGCTGAAGTTTAATGGAACCATCTAATTATTTTCCAAGGAGATCATGTCTTTGAAACAAGCTCACAACTAAGTAACCATTTTCAAATCAGTAAAAACAGCACAAAGGAGAGGATATATATGAGATGTGTCCGATGGGGGGTCTGTAGCTTGATGGTTAGGTTGAGGGGTGCTCAAAAATGAAGAAGAAAATCTTTCAACAATGATAATTAGTTCCTGCTAGCAGTGTGTGCCTTCCTACAGAATTATAAATTGCCACCTATGAAGTGTTCTTGCCAAAAACAAAAAAACCACAAACAAACAAATTATGTTAAATCTCTAGATCAAACACTCAGCTTACAGGAAGTACAGGGAATAGAGGAACTGAATCTGGAGTGAACCCACAAAGGCTGGCAGCAATGACCTAACCAGACTATTTCTGCAGAGTTTTCTTGGCTGTGGCTCCCTTGGTTCTTGCTGATTTTCCAAGCCTGATTTTCAGCCTTCTTTCTGGTCAGTTCTGTGAGCTACCTAATAGTCTGCTAATAAATTATTTCTCTGCATAAATTAACCAGACCCAGTTTCTATTATTTACAATCAAGAATTATGATTGATACAAAATGTCCTACCTATCTGTTCCACACCCATTTAAGTAAATGCTTCCTGGGGACATTCCCCATCCACCTACAGAGAACTTATATATGGCATTCAGAGAAGAGGTCTGTCAGCACACCCACACAAAAGCAGATAAAACCCATGACACTTACCTACAATAATCAACCTAGTTCTTCATTTGTAAAAGTAAAGGATAACACAGGATCATCAGACATTAAGGAAAGCCAGCTAGGCAAAAAGGAACAAATAGACCTGACCTGGAAGAAAAAGAGTAGAACAAAATTTTCATCTTAAAAAGAAAGAGTCCATTTGATATATTCAGTAATATTTGAGAATATTTTCCTACATACAAAAAGAACATTCACAGAGGAAGAGTTATTGGAAAATAGAAGTCCAGTAAGAGGACTTCATTCACCACTGAATCTCAGCACTTAAAATAATGCCTGGAATTCACTAATATTTGTTGAATGAATGAATGATCAGTGAAAGATATACAACTGAAAGTCAAATTAGTGATCTGAAAGATAAAGGTAGGAAAATCTCCCAACATTTGAAATAAAAAGGTCAAAGTAAATGAAAATTTCAGAATAAGCAATATGGAGAACTAATCAAGGTGATCTGAAATCTACCTAATAGGAGCTCCAGAAAGAAGGTACAGAACAAATGAAAGAAAAATAAATAAATAAAATTTCCCTGGGCTGAAGAAAGCACAACTTATAGATTGAAAGAGCCCACTGACAAATCCTGGAGAAATCATAAAGAACATGATTCTGAAAAATTCCACATAAATAAAATTTACAAAGAAACAAGAGGCAGATTAGCATCAGACTTCTCATCAGCAACCCTTGGTGCCAAAGACACCAGAGCGATATCTTCAAAATTTTGAAGGGAAATAATTTTGTACCTAGAAATCTATACCAAGGCAAACTTACAATCAAGTGTGACAGCAAACTCGAAATATTTTGAACACACAAGGACTCAGAAGTTTTGTCACAAACACATTATCTCTATAATAATTACAGTACTCAAAAATGCACTTGAACAAAACAACAATGACAATAAGTAATCCAAAGAAAAAGATAATGTGGGATAAGAGAAAAAAAGTGAGTCAAGAAAACCCAAACACACACACACACACACACACACACACACACACACACACACACAAATAGAAAACCCAAACAAACAGTAATCCTTAACTAGCATAAAACTAATTTCGTAAAAATTGCTTACACTTGTAGAGATAGCAGTGGCGGAAGGAGGAAGTCAGAGAGTATAAATTTCTTGCTTACAGGGAACGTATAAAGATAAGTTAATTCTAGATATTGATAAAAAAAAACATGAGAGTTCAGATTTTAAGTTAACCATCAAATAATTGAAACTGAATACATAACTTTGCCAACCCTTCAAGGAAAACAAATGGAACAAAGAAAATTTGATCAATCTAACAAGACGAGAAAGGGAGAAAGACGAGACAGCCAAAAAAAAAAGCAACCTGAATAGAAAACATAAACCAAGATAACACAAATCTATTTAAACATATTAACAATTAAAATGTGAATGAGTTAAGTTCCCGTTTTTAAAAAAACGAGTTTTGATTTGTGGTAAAAAAAAAAATAAAAATAAATCCAGCTTTATGCCATTTACAAAAAAAGACACTTCCAAAACATAAAAGGAAAAGAAGGATATTTCCAGCAATAAAAACCACAATTCACTAACAAGACATGAGAATCAACAACTTAAAAATTTGAAAAGCAAAAGATATTAGAAATGCATTAAAATTGATCAATCTCTAATAACAGTGGATACTTTTTATACATCTGTTTCAGAAATTGGCAGACCAAACAAAATTTTTTTAAGCAAGTATATTTGAGTACAGTCATGCATTTAACCACCTGGAATAACTTTGTAAAGATCACAGGGACCAACCTCCATTGCACGAAATCCAACTGTGTTCATCTTACTCCATCTCTCAGCAGCAACTGATAAGTTTGGCACCCCTCCTCCCCAAAATGCTCTCTTCCTGGTCTCTGGAGATGCCACACCTTCCTGACTTCCCTACTGCTTTGTGGGGTCAGGTGCCCACTCTGTCTTGCTGGCTCCACCTCTTATTCCTGACCTTGTATTGAGGTAGCCCAGTACTCAGTCTTCCTTCTTCTCTTCTCTGTCTACACTGCCTTCCTAGGTAGTCTCACACGGTTCTCAGTCTTTAAATGCCATCTCTATGCTAATGACTCCCAGATTTCTTTTTCCAGTCCTGAATTTCCCCCTGAGCTCCAAATTCCTCCATCCAGCTCCACTTGAATATCTAATAAGCATCTCAAATTAAACATGTCCCAAACTAAATTCTTGAGTTTCCCTACATACATTCTAAAATTTTTGTCGTTGTCTCAGATTTTTCTTTATTGTGGTAAAATTTTAAAGTGTATAAGTCCATGGCATTTATCACATTCACAATGTTATGCAACCACGTCTACTGTCTAGATATTTCATCAACCCAAATGGAAACCTCTGTTAGTCAGTCACTCCCCATTTCCCCTCCCCATCCTGAGCCCCCGGCAAAAAATAAAAGAAAAGAAAAAAGCAATCTCTGTGACTCTATAGATTTGCTTATGCTGGATATTTTATATAAACAGAATCATCCAATATGTGGCCTTTTGTGTCTGGCTTCTTTCACTTACATAATGTTTTCAAGGGCTGTTCGTGTTGTAGCATATATCACAGTACATCATTCCTTTTCATAGCCGAACAATATTTCATTGTATGGATATACTTCATTTTGTTTATCCATTCATCTGTTGGTGGACATTGGGTTATTCCACTTATACAAGCCAATGTTTTTCTTCTATTCCTCCTCCCCCCCTCCACTGTCTTGATCCCCAGTCATCTCTATCTCATTTGGTGGCACTAACATTGACTCAATTATTTAGACCCAAAACCTAGGAGTCACCCTTGTTTAGACCCCAAAACTAGGAGTCATCCTTGATTCTTCTTTTTCCCTTAGCCCCACCCCACCCCTGACATCCAACCCATCAGTAAGTCCTAACTGTTATGTCACCTAGATCCTAGATACGTCCCAGTTTTGGTCATATTTCACTACCGCCCTAGTTACTACCTAGTTCAAACTACTGTCCCTCTGGCTACAACTAAAGGTCCTTTTGTTTTCTTTCTTCCTCCTCCAATTGATTTCCCCATAGCAATCAAAATGATCTTTTATTAGTATGACTCAGATCAAGCCACATCAGTGCTGAAGACTCTTCAGTGACTTCCCCTTCCATGGGAATAAAATCTAAATGTCTTGTTATGGCCAAAAAGGCCAACATGATCTAGCCCCTGCCTACATCTCTGAGCATCTCTCCTACACTCTCCAGACACACTGGCCTCTCTCTGAGTCTCTCCCACACCAACCACTTTCCTGACCTAGGATCTTTAGGTTTCCTGAGCTTCTGCCTGGGACATAGACCTTCCCTCAAATTTTGCTTGACTCTCTCCTTTTCATCATACAGGCCACCTCTGCAGAGATGCCTTCCCTGACTCTCCTATCTGAACTAGAATCCTCACCCTAGTCTCTCTCTCACCCCTTACTCTGCTGGATTTTTCCCTCATACAACTTAGAACCCTATAACATGACATTATTTGTCTATCTGTTTATTATCGGGCTTCCCCCCCAACAAGAAAGTAAGTACTTTGCCTTCAGCCAAATCCCCATGGCCTACCTCATTACCTAGAATGTATGAAGCATTCAGTAAACATTTGTTACTTGAATAATGAATGTCCTGCATAATATACACACATAGAAAGAAGACTTTGTGCTTAATAAGCATAATATCCATTCTTTTCAAACACCCTTAAACATTTATATAAATAGACCATGAAGTGCTCTTCAACCAGGTTGGTGAAAGTATAAGTATAAGCTTTCTGGTGAACAATTTGATAATACCCATCCCATTTTAAAATGCAAATAGCCTTTAAACCAATACCAATATTGAAAAACTCTTCCTTCCCCATGAATTTCACTGGCACCTTTATGATAAATCAAGTGATGCTCTATGTGTGGGCCTATTTTTTTCACTCTATTCTGTTCTGTTTATTTATTGTCTATTTGATCATTTTCAAAGATGATATAGAGGTTTATATGGATCTAAGGAAAGTTTCCTTGCCACAATGTTATTTTTTTCTACTGTTCTATGTCCTAGAACTGATTAGTCTATACAACAATAGATTTAGTAAAAATTTAATACTATGGTAATATAAAGAATACTTTTGGTTTTGGTAGGAAGATTTTCACCATAGTTAGGAGAATATTCTGGGACACTGTATTCTTGGACTATGGTGTGTGTCTGGAGGTCGGGAGCAAATTTTTTTAATTAAAGGAACTGCCATTTTGCATTTTTATATTGTTATCAAATATTTCTCTCCCCTCCCAAATTCCTGAAGGACATTGAAATGATCCATGTTGCAAATAATTCTGAAATGGTGACATGTTTTGAATAGCTCTCAGGTATTAGAAATGAAGTATCTTATAAAACTAATTCTTGGTTTGAAAAAATGTCACTGTGGTCCATTGTGCTGAAACAACTAGATATCCATGTGGAAATATAAATGGGACAAGACTCAAATTTTTGTTATGTGAAGGACTCCAGCAGAGCAGACTTTTATTTGTTCACTATGCAAATAGGAGAGAGCCAAGGATCCTCTTCTGATTTGACAGAGCAACTCTGATAATATTTACATCATTAGGTTTCATCTACAACATTATCACCAGGGTAACAAATAAGACTATCTTAACAAGTCTTAACAAGCAGAATTACAGGTGTCATTGAAGGTTATATTCACATAACATGGAAACAATTTCTAAAATCTGTAGTACCTACAAGACTGCTTTGTTCAAGTAATAATGCCAATGATAGCTAGATTTATATTAGAGAGAACAGAATGAGCTGGTAGCAGTTGTGAATATTTGCACGAATCTTCATATTGCAAAGGAAACAAGACTGATGCCTCTGTGAGAGTTCAAATTTAAGACCTCATCTCATCAGATTCTCTGACCAAGTTTTCAGATGAGGAAGGATGTCTCTCCCTTTGTAGCTGCAGTAGAGAAAAAACATATTTTTCATTTCTTTATTAGACTTTTTCTAATTTAAAGTTCTGTATTTTCAGAGCCAGGCTCTGAAATTTCACTACTCAGCATTAAAAGCAGAATGTAGACCTCTGGGGCTCAGACCTATAGAAAAATGGATTGTCAGAATTTAACTTGATAGTAGTAAAATAGGTACAATTTATCTTCCACATTACAAACGATCGAGAGTCAGACTGACATCAGACTTCTCGTCAGCAAACACAGGTACTAAAACATGAGGAAATAACTACCAAGTTCCTTGGCAACATGATTATAAATTAGAATATTGTACACAGACAAACACTATTAAGTTTGACAGTGGAATGAAGACATATCATACATGCAAGGACTTGGAACATTTACCTCCTACATGCTCATTTTAGAGAGGTTGTCTGAAAATATTCTGCAGCACTGGGTATTTGTCCAAAGAAATCCAAAACACTAATTCAAAAAGATATATGCACCCCTATGTTTACTGCAGCACTATTCACAATGGAAACAACTGAAATGTTCATCAATAGATGAGTGGATAAAGTAATTATGGTACAGATATGATGGGAGAGACATGGAACAGAAGGAGTGTAGAGGAGATCCAAGATGGCGGAATAAACACTGTGCCTGCTTCTTTCCATGAACCCATTAAAATTACAACTAAATTACAAAACAGTCCACTCGGAGAATCATCTGAAGTCTAGCTGAACAGAAGTTTTATAAAGAAGCTACGGTGAGACTGATAAGAGAAGCAGAGACACGAAACCCCAAACCTCCATGTGTCGCTTGAGAACCGGGAGGGATATCTTGCCCCAGACATTCCCCGCAGAAGAGGGAGGGACCCCAGCTACAAACCAGTCTCCCAGCCTGGAGTACTAGTGCCGGGAAGAGGAGCACCCACAATATCTGGCTGTGAAAAACAGTGGGCACACCAACAATCTAGGTGGGATGGAAAGCTGCAGGAAACACAGACGTCCTCTTAAACGCTCACGCACAGACTCACTCATTCGCAGGCACTCACCTTAGGCTTCAACCACGCGACAGTAACTCAGGGGGCATCGTATGGGAGACAGACTAAGGTGTGTGGCTTCGTAGCAAGAGCTGGCCATTTTCTCTGTGTAGGGTCCTTCTGAGCAGCTAGCAGATAGGAACCCTTTTTCCGGTGTTGAGCCCGCCCCTACAGGCCAAGTCTGAATCTGATTGGCCGGGTGAGCTCTGCTCTCTTCACCCTGCTGACTCACTGAGTGAGTGACACGCCCAATGCCAGAGGCACTTTCTCTGCAAGCAGCCAGCCCCTCCCAAACTGCACTTTTTCTTGGAAAACTATAGGAGTCCATGGGCGCAGGCAGGTGGCAACTGGCCTCAGTGTGTTCTGAGACTTTTGCAAAGTAGCTCCAGGCTCAGCACTAGCACCAAACCAGAGTCTACATTAACTACTCTTCCCACAACTCTTCCCACTCTAGTGACTCCTTGAGACCCTGCCTCACCCAACTTGTGTACTGCACAAGGCTTTATCAGTGGCTGAACCTTATGGAAGCTGGCAAGTGGCAGCATGTCTTGGGGTGTCCTGGCATTTTGTGGAGCTACCCCAGACCCAGTGTTGGTGGCAGACGTCCTCGGTTTGCAGCGTGGCCTCTCCTATGTGCCTCCAGGGTTAGCAAAGGCAACAAATAACCATGGATCACTTTGTAGCTCCTACCAGGTAGTCCCCAGCTGGTCACAGGCAGTGGGTGACCTGGGCCTGCACCAGAGGCCCCAAAATCAATATACTTGGAGATTGGCTCAGACCACAGCAGAGCACTGCCCAATTAGTCCCACAAAACAAGCAGCACACCCAAAGGGCAGTCTCAACTGGCAGTAGAGCTGGCTAGGGTGACTCCCCTTAGTGGGGTAAGCCCCCTGCACAGCAGCCTATAAGCTGTGAATGTGGCCAAACCCCACAGCCAATCAGCCTGAGGGTCAGTCCCACCTACTAATGTGGCCAATACCGACCATGGCTCAACTATAACAGGAAGGCACATACAACCGACACAAGAGACACTCCAGGAGCACCCAGCACAGGTGACCTGGAGACTGTGCCACTGGGCCCCACAGGGCACCTACTACATAAGGCCATTCGGCCAAGACTGGGAGACACAGTAGATCTACCTAATACATAGAAACAAACAGAGAGGCAGCCAAAATGAGGAAACAAAGAAATACATCCCAAATGAAAGAACAGGAGAAAACTCTAGAAAAAGAACTAAATGAAATGGATGCAAGCAATCTACCAGAGACAGAATTTAAAACAATGGTTATAAGGACACTCTAGGAACTCAGTAAGAACTACAACAGAGATAGAAAGCATAAAAAGGATATAGAAACCATAAAAAAGAACCAGTCAGAGTGAAGAATACAATAACTGAAATGAAGAATGCACCAGAAGGAATCATCAGCAGACTAGATGAAGCAGAAGATTGAATCAGCAATTTGGAAGACAAGGTAGCAAAAAACACCCAATCAGAAAAGCAAAAAGAAGAAAGAATCCAAAAAAATGAGGATTGTTTAAGAGATCTATGGGACAACATTAAGTGTGACAACATTCGCATCATAGGGGTACCAGGAGGAGAAAAGAGAAAGCAAGAGATTGAGAACCTATTTGAAGAAATAATGACTGAAAACTTTCCTAACCTGGTGAAGGAAATAGACATAGAAGACCAAGAAGCACAGAGAGTCCCAAAAAGATGTACCCAAAGATGCCCACCCCAAAACACATTATAATTAGAATGGCAAAGGTTAAAGACAAAGAGAGAATCCTAAAAGCAGCAAGAGAAATGCAACTAGTAACTTGTAAGGAAGCTCCCATAAGATTGTCAGCTGATTTATCAACAGAAACTTTGCAGGCCAGAAAGAATTGGCACAAAATATTCAATGTAATGAAAAGCAAGGATCTACAACAAAGATTTCTCGACCCAGCAAGGCTATCCTTTAGAATCAAAGGACAGATAAAGAGCTCCCCAGACAAGAAAAAGCTAAAGAAGTTCAACATCACCAAACCAGTATTACAAGGAATGTTAGAAAGACTTCTTTAAGATGGAAAAAAATATATCAAAATTATGAATAATTAAATGGCAATAGCTATACATCTATCAATAATTGCTTTCAATGTAAATTAATTAAATTTTCCACTCAAAAGACATAGGAGGGTGAATGGATAAGAAAACAATACCCTACATATGCTGCCTACAAGAGGCAGATTGTAGGCACTTCAGATTGAAAGACACACACAGACAGAAAGTAAAGGGATGGAAGAAGATATATTTCATGAAAACAACAAAAAATGCTGGGGTTGCAATACTTATAGCAGACAAAATAGACTTTAAAACAAAGACCATAACAAGAGACTAAGAAGGACCCAGTAACCCCACTTCAGGGTATTTATCTGAAGAAACCCAAATGTTACTTTGAGAGGACATGTGCATCCATATGTTTGTTGCAGCAGTGTTTGCAATGGCCAATATGTGGAGGCAGCCTGGGTGTCCGTCAATGGAAGAATGGATAAAGAAGAGGTGGTACATAAATACTATGAAACATGGCTCAGCCAGGGAAGGGAATGGGTTCTGGCCATCTGCAGCGTCATGGATGGACCTGGAGGGAATTGTGCTGAGTGGAGTGTCAGACAGAGAAAGACAGATGCCATGTGATTTTGCTTATACTCATATGTGGAATGTAAAGAACAAAATAAACAAACAAAACAGAAATAAACTCATAAATACGGAGAATACATTGATGGTTCCCAGATGGGAGCGGGGATTGGGGGTGAGTGAAAAACGGAAAGGAATTAAGAAGTATAAATTGTTTGTTATAAAGTAGTTACAGAAATGTAGAGTATAGCATAAGGAATATAGTCAATAACATTTTAATAACTATGTATAGTGTCATATTGGTACTAGATTTGGAGGGGTAATAGATGGGAGGGGGTTGAGGGGCAGGGCAAAAAAGGTGAAGGGATTAAGAAGTACAAACTGGTAGTTACAAAATAGTCATGGGGATGTAAAGCATAGTGAATGTAATCAATAATATGGTAATAATTATGTATAGTGCCAGGTGAGTGCTAGACTACTCAGGGGGATCATTTCTTAAATTATACAACTGTCTAACCTCTATGCTGTACACCTGAAATTAATATAAAACAATATCGAATGTCAACTGTAATTGAAAATATTTTAAAGGTGGGAAAGGTGAAGGGGAATAAGAGGTCCAAATTTCCAGGTATAAAACAAACAAGTCATGGAGCTGTAATGTACAGCATAGGGAATATAGTCAGTAATATTGTGATAGCACAGTACAGTGTCAGATGGTTGCTGGACTTATCATGGTGATCACTTCTTTAGGTATATAAATGTTGAATAACTATAGTGTACACCTGAAACTGACATAATATTGTATGTTAGCCATATTTTAATAAAAATATTGTTTAAAAAATTGTGGTACATATAAGCACATATATACATATTACTCTGCCATAAAAAAGAATGAAATTTTACCATTTGCAACAATATAAATGGACCTAGAAGGTATTAGGCTAAATGAAATAAGTCAGACGGAGAAAGACAAATACCATGTGATGTCACTTATATGTGGAATCTAAAGAACAGAATAAACAAACAATTTCTATGAGAAATAGACTCATAGATACAGAGAACAAACTGATGGTTGCTAGAAGGGAGGGTTGGGAGGATGGGTGAGAAAGGTGAAGCATTAGTAGTACAAACTGGTAGTCACAAAATAGTAACAGGGATGTGAAATACAGTATGAGAAATATAGTCGATAATATTGTAAAAACTATGTGTAGTGTCAGATGGGTACTAGACTTATTGGGGGGGACCACTTCGTAAATTATATAAATGCCTAACCATTATGCTGTACACCTGAAACTAATATAAAATAATATTATGGCGTGGCCGGATGGCTCAGTTGGTTAGAGTGGAAGCTCTGAACAACAGGGTTGCCAGTTCGATTCCCACATGGGCCAGTGAGCTGCACTCTCCACAACTAGATTGAAGACAATGAAGTACCGCTGAGCTTCTGGAGGGGCGGCCTGATGGCTCAGTTGGTTAGAGCATGAGCTCTCAACAGCAAGGTTGCCAGTTCAATTCCCACATGGGATGGTGGGTTGTCTCCCTGCAACTAAAGATTGAAAAATGGCGACTGGACTTGGAGCTGAGCTGTGCCTTCCACAGCTAGATGGAAAGACAATGACTTGGAGTTGATGGGCCCTGGAGAAATACCCTGTTCCCCAATATTCCCCAATAAAATTTAAAAAAAAAGAATGTCTTTAATTAAAAATAAAAAGAGTGAAAATGGCGACTGGATTGGAGCTGAGCTGTACCTTCCACAACTAGATTGAAGGACAACAACTTGACTTGGAGCTGATGGGCCCTGGAGAAACACACTGTTCCCCAATATTCCTCAGTTAAAAAATAGTAACAACAATATTGAATGTCAACTATAATGTAAAACCTATAATGTAAAACATACATAGTCATAAAATATAAAGTACAGCATAGAGAATATAGACAATGGTATTGTAATAGCTATGTACGGTGTCAGATGGGTAGTAGACTTGTTGGGGTGATCAATTTGTGAGGTGTGCAAATGTCTAATCACTATGTTGTTTTATACGCCTGAAACGAATAATAAAAAAAGAAAAAGAAAAAAACAATTCTGCAGCAAAACAAGGAGAAATGAAAGGGGAAGAGCAGTGACTCGGGAAACAAGGAAACAAACCCCCAGAGCAGGAAAGGGAACTTCAAATATGCTTTGCTGTGAAGCAAGATGAAAGAGAAACCAGGCGAAATTGAAGAAGAATGTGATGCCCAGGAGAGGGGGCACCAGGAAAAAAGGGCGTGTGGAGGAGGAGAATGGGAACAAGTGAGAGAATAACTAATAAAATATCTGGAAAAAGTTGAAACTATTATCATTATAAAGGCAAATGGCACAAAAACAACACAAAAATGCAAATAGAAATACCAGAAAATCCCACACAATTTAAAAAAGGAAATGAAAGCATAGTGTGCCCCTTGGTTTAAAGTAAAGAGAGATTTGCTCTACAGGGATGAAAATTTGTTGTTGGAGTGTAGTAGCCCATCAAATTGAGTGGATAAAGTCCGAGTAAATGACAGAAGTCCTTCAAAGCTCGGCTCAGAGATTTGTGCCCAAAGTCCAGGAAGCACAAGACAGCCACAGCTAGTTCTTGAGGAAGAGAATGAAAAACTAAAGGCAGTGTTTTAGTGATGTTAGTGTGGCAGTAGAAAAGGCAGGAAGCTGAAGGATAAGTCTTGAAATGTTCCAGGCACGAGGTGAAGGAATAAACTGACAGTAGAGAAGGAAAAGAGAGGACAGCAGAAAGGCATTTCAAATGAGGGCTGCAGGACTCGGGTACCAGGACTGAACAAAGCGGTGAGGATGGCTCCAAGGTTTTCTGGTCTGTGAACTGGGGAAATGGTAACGGTTCTTTTCCTCGTATTGCTGTGTTATGACATACATATTTTCCCTCCTCCTCTTCCTCGTCCCCCTCCTCCTTCTCTTTCATCTTTTCCTTTTTCTCTCTCCAGGTTATTAATCTCCTTGATGGTGGAGACTAAAGCCTGTGTTTGTTTCCTTGACACCAGTACTAGGTCCCAAACAACAGCTATTCAGCTAGTGCTCTGATGGTGACTGTGGGTGGTGGTGACAGTGGTGATGACGATGGTGATGACAGAGTGTCAATGCCTTAAAGATAAAATCGGAAGAGCAGTGTCTTGGGGCATAAATAAATGACAATGGAATTAGAGCTTTGGTGAGATATCAGTTTCCATTGGGAGTTAGAAGAAAATATTTTTTGAAAATATTGCTGTTATTTCATTAGTGAAATGCCTTCATTTTTCTTTAACATCCTTTACTTAACTCTATATCTACATAGGATTAAAACTAAGCAGTATTGGGAGATCTGCCCATGGTCAAGTAAACTTACATTCAAATTCTTCTTTCAAATCCTTTTTGACTGAAAACAGACTCCTATTTTTCAGTAAGGAGAGTTATTTAAACAGGCTTTGCCCTGGGAGTATGGGCTTTCTATACGTTGTGTTTTTGTTTTTGTTTTCTGAAGATAAAAAAAAATATGTTATTTTCAAAGAAAGCTCTAGGTGGCACTTGTGATGTATTCAATAGGTGCCTCAGATCCTTTTTGGAAAAGGTTTGGTAAAAAAAATTTCAATAAATATTAAAACAGTAAAATCTTCATTACAATAATGAAGATCAGTAACTTATGACGGTGTTTTCTATATTACTATGTAAGAGCAATATCTTTATGCAGTGTTTGCATTTAAAATTTGGCCTTCAATTCCTTTTTAATAACTGCAAGAAGGGAACCAACATTTCTATGTGAAAACCCCCCATCACTAAAATAATAAATAAGAAAGTAATGTTTGATTTGCAAAAGGATTGGCTATAGCTATTCTATTAAATATTCAGTACCTCTATTCTATTTAAAATATTTCAATTTATAAAACTAGATTATAAAATTAGTTTTCCAAGGTTCATCTATTGTGTAAAGCAAAATAGGTTATCATTAATTTAAAAATAAAGCACTACAGCTTAAAGTGGGGTTTTTTTGGTTAGTAATATTAACAAAAAGAAAAGAAATTTAAAGCAGATGTCTTAAGAGTTTTTTACCCAAGTGATAACATAATGACTTCAAGCAAATATGTTGTCTTTTCTGTTATTTGGTTAGGCAGTTCCTATTTAGCAGGTTGCTTAATTGTCTCATGGTCCCACTTTACTGGAGAGATTGCAAGCTCTTTTAACAGAAATGCAGGTTGAGGAGGTACTAGTTCAAGTAGAAAATATTGTTGCCAAATACCATGGCAACAACAGTAGCCTGCTACTGCATCTTTCCTCTACCTACTGTCTAGGCCTTCACGTAACCATTTTATGGATTAGGTTCCCTTGTGGCTCTGTCTCACTTTTATACCTTTATTCTCCCTTTGTCTCATTTTCATTTCGTACTTTAGATGTATTTTTTCTTTCTGTACCTTTGTGAGACTATTAAACACAATGAAATCCTTTGGGAACAAGATGGGTTATAAATAAATTGATAATAATGCTAATATGCTGTCTTGTAATTGCACTAATTTGTAGGTTTTAGATGAAATTGACATTTTGAAGGTAATATCTCAAGTAGTAGTAAACTCAGCATGTCAGAACTCAGAACTAAATATGCAAAACTGCACCAGTATTGAAAAAAATCTTGGATCTCAGAGTAATCGTTGAGTTTCTTTGATTGAGAATGATAGGAATGGATTCTTACTAACTTGAACAAAAAGGGACTTGAACAGATTGCTAGCCAGAAACTCACGGGATGGATGAGAGGCCAGAGGCCAGGCCTGGTCTCAAAACAGGAACAGGAACAGTCCCTAGAGTCCAGAAGCACAGACAACTTACAGATCATGTGGAGGGGATACTGCTCCAGTGCCACACACTCCCTTTATTTCCCGTCCTGTGTGTCTCTGCTCAAGATGAAAAGTTCCATGAGTCCAGATTGTTTAATGTGTTCTGTGCTTTCACAGATTTCCAGGGCTAAAATCATGGGGAATTCAGCGTGGAGTAAAAGCTGTAGCTTGAAAGTTTGCCAAAATACAAGGAAATATAAATTTGGAAAGATAAAATATCCCAGGACCCAGTTGTCTTCCTTTGGGTCACATGTGGCTCCTCGGTATAGCAACATAGGAGTATTGGTTTCCATCCTCACCACGACTGCCCACAACTGGAGAGGAAATTCGGATGCTCCTGGGGAGGGACAATGGTTGCTGGCCACTGAAAAAACAACCCATGTCACTACACTACATTAAGAGTAGATTGTTAGTTTCTATGTTGTGTCATAAACCCTTGCAATGGGTTGAATAGTGTCCCCCAAAACACAAGGTCCACTCAGAACCTCAGAATGAGACTTTATTTGGAAATAGTCACTGGAGATGTACTTAGTTAAGGATCAAGATGAGATTTTACTGGTTTAGGGTGGGCCATAAATGCAGTGAGAGCATCCTTACAAGAGACAGAAGAGAACAGGCAGAGACACACGAAGAAGACGGTGATGCGAAGCTGAAGGCAGAGATTGGAGTGATGCATCTACAAGTCACAGGATGCCAAGGATGCTGGCACGTGCCAGAAGCTAGGAGAGAGGTGTGGGATGGTTTCTCCCCCAGAGCTTCCAGGAGTCAACCCTGCCCACACTTGATTTTGGAATTCTGGCCTCCTGAATGCGGAGAGAATAAATTTATGTTGCTTTAAGCCATTCAGTTTGTGGTAATTTGTTATGACAGCCCTAGGAAACTAATAAAACTTCTTAGAACTGTTTCCTTGTGCAAAATCCTAAGTGGTAATTCCAGGAAAGTGGATGCTTAGTAACTGCATTTTTTTGAGTGAATAAAAATTCTCTTTTTCTATTTCAAAATAAAATAAATCTATAACTGGTTTTGTTTATTTATTCCACAAAGAGCTATTACATACCTCTTATGCACTGGGCATTATTCTAGGACTGGAAATATGCATATAGTGGTGAACAAATTAGGTAAGCTTACAGAGCTTGCATTTAGAAGAGAAACAGACAAGTAAACAAGAAATATTCTGTTGAGTTCAGCGCTATGAAGGAAGTGAAACGGGATGATTTATCTAGAGTGGCATCCAGAATGTGTGCAGCCTGTGTAGGCTGGGTGGTCGGGCAAGGAAGAGAGAACTGAAATCTGACTTATGAGAAGGAGTCAGACATTTGTGACCTGAGGGAAGAAGATTCCAGGCAGAGGGAACTGAGAGCATGCAGAACTGAGTGACCACTGACAAGTGAAATGGGATGAATGGGGAGATTTAGGCAGAGACAGATCATAACTTTTTTTTTTTTTAATTTTATTAAATTTATTGAGGTGACAATTGTTAGTAAAATTACATAGATTTCAGGTGTACAATTCTGTATTACATCATCTATAAATCCCATTGTGTGTTCATCACCCAGAGTCAGTTCTCCTTCCATCACCATATATTTGATCCCCCTTTACCCTCATCTCCCACCCCCCACCCCCCTTACCCTCTGGTAACCACTAAACTATTGTCTGTGTCTATGAGTTTCTGTTTCTCATTTGTTTGTCTTGTTCTTTCGTTGTTTTTGGTTTATATACCACATATCAGTGAAATCACATGGTTCTCTGCTTTTTCTGGACAGATCATAACTTCTAATCTATGGCATGGAAGTGGAAGAATTTAAGTAGGAGACTAACATTCTCTGATATAAACATTTAAAGTCAGTCTGCTTGCTGTGTGTGTGTGTGGGGGGGAGACTGCAGGGGGCCCGAGGGGCATGTGGGAGACCAATGCATTAGGCTAGATGGGATGGGTGGAGCTCAGATTCGGGTGGTATGGTGCCGGTGTAGAGAAGTGAACTAATTCTGGAGGTGTGTGAAGTAGAGTTTGACAGGACCAGTAAGTCTTAGTTAAGTGTCTGCTCTTGGTCCAGCATTGCTTAAAATTCTATAAGGGACACAAAAATATTATATTACCAAGACTCTAGTATCCAGAAGTTTTTCATTTAATTGGACAGATAAGATACATATATGTGATATGATCGTGCAACTCAGACCCATTACCACTGATGCTAAATTTAATCAGTACCTTAGAGCATTTGGAAAATATAATATTAATTTACAAAGATCTTTCTTTGACTGGGTAGCAGCATCCTGGAGATTAAGATAATACCTAATATATTATCCCTTAAAACATCTCCATGGCAAACAGCAGGGGAAGCTACTAATATAATAGTGAAATTAGGATTATTGAGTATGACCTGTTATAGGATACAGACAACCTCACTACTACATGTAGAAGCAACAGAACAAATTTATAAGGTCATCTTAAAAGATGTACCCCCACAGGCCAGAGCAGCACTATTTACAGTATTTGCAGGCACCAGGAACACAGGAGACCTCACTGATTTGATAAGAACAGCTGAGAAACTAAGTCAAGATAAAAGCTATTAAGTCAAGATAAAAAGCTTTAACACTAGACAAAACAGGCTATACCTAATGTAAACAAACCCAATCAACACAGACCATAGAGACCTAAATTTTACAAGGCCATTTTGGCCACCTAAACAATTTAGACCACTACCCTTTAATCCAAATTAAAAAAACAAAAACCTAAATAGAAACCCCAGAAACTGTTTACAGTGGCAGAGACATGGAAACAATCAACCTTTTAAAGGAAATACACCTACAAAAAACAGACTTAATAACCCATCTATTGTAAGTAATAACCCCTTTATAAAACCTAACCCCATTAATTGACAAGCCACTGATAAACAAAGGAGAGAAAATCTGATGAGTCCTCTCAGGGACTCAGCAATCTTCTGGCCCAAGCTCCTAGAGACAGCCATCTACATGTTACAGTAGCCATTTCAATAGAAACCCCTTTCATAAATAAAAACACTATGTATACTACTATGTTGTTAGATATAGGGTCCCAAGTAACAATGATATAAGGATAGCCTACTAATTTAGAAAACATTAAAAATAAGACAGGACTAATCAAAATATTAGGAGGAAAATTAACCCCAAACACAGAGGTACATGCCATGTTTCCCCAAAAATAAGACCTAGCCAGACAATCAGCTCTACTCTGTCTTTTGAAGCAAAAATTAATATGACTCGGTTTATATTATATTATATTATATTATATTATATTATATTATATTATACTATATTATATTATATGACCCGGTCTTATATTATAGCAAAATAAGACCAAGTCTCATGTAAATTTTTGCTCCAAAAGACGCATTAGAGCTGATTGTCCAGCTAGGTCTTATTTTCGGGGAAACACGGTAGATTCCTAACAATTGATATAGACCACCCCTTGAGGCTAAATGCTTTATAGGCCCCAATTGAGAAAACATTCTTAGAATGGATGAATAGAAAAATCACATAATGAAGATGTAACAATTCCTAAAACTAATTTGGTTATGGCAAAATGGATTGCAATTAAATTGCTTATCCCATCTAAAATAACTATATCTCAATACAATTTTAATGGAGGACATATTTAGATTAAGGAAAAAATTCAGAAACTCCTAAAAGAACAAATTATTGTGCCTGTTATTTCACCGCATAATCACCCAATCTGGCTTGTTAAAAAGCCAGATGGATCATATAGATTTATAGCACATTATAGGAAATTCTCCCCAAATCGAGGGAATACTCCCAGATACAGGCACTAACATAAACAATATCACCAGTGGATCCAGAACTTATAAGACAGTGATAGACTTATCTGACGTGTTCTTTGCTATCTCTATTGATGAGAAGAGACAGCCCATGCATTCACATGGGCAGGTAGACAATATCAGTTTACTAGGTTACCACAAGGCTACCTTAACAGCCCAGTGATAGCCTATGACCTTCTAACACAAGATCTCCAGGCCTTTCAGGAACACACACAAGCAGACCATTATTCCTTGTGTTGATACCATCCTTATTTATGATGATAACTGGGAAGAAGAAACTAAGGTCAAAATAGACTTCATTGAACTCCTTACACTCAGAGGATGGACAATCAATCCAGCTAAAGTCCAAGGACTTCAAACTACAATAAAATTTCTAGGTATAATTTGGTCCTCTGATGGTAGGAAAATATCAGACCCATTCATAAACAAGATAAAATGCATACCAACTACTACCATTAATGAAGCAGCTCAGAAACTGATAGGATTGTTTGGATATTGGAAACCGCACTTACTACATATGGGGATAATTTTAAAACCCATCTATGAAATAACTAGAAAGAGTAGGAAATTTAAATAGACAGAGACTCAGATGTGGCCTTTACTTATTTGAAAAATGCTATCAGAACTTAACACACTGACACCAGCTAATGTGGACTTTACATATAAACTAGAGAGCCTCTATACTCATAAGGGTTTGCAATATGGTCACTGTGGATTAAAACGACTAGACCCCAAATTTTACCCAATTGGGTTTTAGACTAAGAAGTTCCTACGGTCTGAGAACATACCAACCAATTGAAAGGCTCACCTGGACAACTCTATGAGGCCCTACAAAATAAAGAGCCACTAACAGAAAATAAATTCATACTTAAAATTATACTTAAACAAATAGAGAGGAACTACCCTTGACCATAAAGTCCTACCATGGAAGTGGTATACTTCTGAGCAGTACATATGGATGGATAGTTGACCCTCTGCATTAACTGAGGAAATCTCAGTGATGCCAACAGTGGACTTGCTGGAATTTCCAAGGGGTTTGTTTTCCCAAGCTTGAACAGTTGGGCAATGGGGACCATCCTGGTCCACAGCACTCAGTAATGCATTTTATAGATGTATCAGCCTCTGTGACACAATTCAACATGTTCTCACAGGTTGTGGCCTTGAGGACTAATGAAGGTCTAAATCGATAGAATCAGGCTCGGGAGAATCAGCACAATATGCTGAACTGACAGCCATGAAATTGATAATTGAACAATCTTCTAAGGAAAATCAGAATAAAGTATGAGGTATAATCAAACAATACAGTGAATGTTTAAATAAAAGAAAATTTATTACAATAAAAGACACATTGCCATTAATTTCCCTCAAACTACTCCCCCTCACTTCGAACACACTTATCCCATCATTCATGCCACTTTCTGAAGCAGTTCTGGAAGTCCTCTTTCCTGAGTGTCTTTAATTGCGCTGTTGTGGCTGCCTCGATGTCCTGAATCATTTTGACTTTGGGGAAGAGCCAGAAGTCGCATAGTGCCAGATCCTGTGATTAAGGTGGATGAGGGCACACTGTAATGTTTTTATTTGACAGAAATTGCTGTATAACAGAAGCGATGTGTGACACAGAATGCTGTCATGATGGAGGATGATTTATGGCACACTTTAAAACACACCTTCCCTTAATTGTAGCTCACACCCAACTGACTGCACCGAACAAGGTGAAACTTGTCACACACTAAGTTTCGAAGCATCACTTCCTCTATTGAAGACCCGTGCCTTTCTGTTGGATGGCACTCGGCAGCAGCAGCATTCACCGTATATAATCACACCTCATATAATGGGAAATTGGACCATGATAGTATGCTCTAATCCAAACCCTACCCTAACCTATTGGAGCCAAGGGAAAAATAAAAAACACAACATGATAGGTTGTGTAAAAATAGAACAGATAATGAAAGTGACAATAGAAGGAAAAAGATATTATTCAAGATCAATAGAAGATAAAGGAACCATTAAAATAACCAGAGAAATATTCTACATTATAGCTCCTAAAATTAATCTAATAAATGTAAATCATATATTAGAACACATAAGTAATAGAACATCTGAAAGTTGAGACTATTAAAGTCAAAATAACTGGAGGAAGTGAAAAGAGAACAGAAACATGCATTTCCCAAAATAATGACAGCCTTAAATTCTGATGTATGGCTTTTGCGTACCTGCTTGATAGTGCTATGCAAGCTTGTGCCCTGTGGTAAAACTGGCTTTGCAATTGTCAAAGAAACTCAACTGAGTGGTTTAAGAAACTTAATTTTTGGTCTTTTAGTGATTGGATATGGCATCATGTAAAAGAGTTCTTTACTATGCTTATACTGATATTAGGAATATAGTCGCTTAAACTGGTCATTAAACTATGGTGTAAAAGGATGTGTGTCAAAAGAAAAACATGATAAGGGGGAAGGTGAGGGCATTAGAAAGCATAATCGGTAACCACAAGATTGCCACAGGGATATGAAAGTCAATTTGGGGAATGTAATCAATAATGCTGTAAAGATTCTGTAGGGTATCCTATGGACACTGGTCTCATTAGGGAGACCACCTCAGGGATGATGTAGATGCCTGATCACTGCACTGTAACCTGAAGCTGAAGCTGAACAATAATGAATGTCAACAACAATTTTATATATATATTTACAAGAAGTGGAGTACAGCATTAGGAATAGAGACAGTGGAAATGTAATGACTGTATGCAATGTCAGAGGGGTAGTAGATGGGGGAAGGGGGATTATCACAGCATGAGGGATATAAATGATAAATGTCTAACTATTACATTGTTTTGTACACCTGAAACTAAAAACAAAAAAGTATATGTGAATAAAGGAAACACTGATGTATAAAAAGAAAAATATGCACAAAATATGATTGAATGATAGAATCACAGAGTGGACTGATATTTTTGTGAACTTAGATTTGTACAGGTCATTAGGCCCTTAGGATTAATTGGAGTGTGAATGATTTAAAATCATATTAAATTGTGTATTGATTTAATATGAGTTCAAGTCCATTTGTTTATGACTTAAGTGAAATTTTTTAAATCCACTTATTTATGACAAAGACAAAAAAAAGTTGTTTTTAGAAATTGTTTTGATAGAAGAATGAAGTTGTATCGGGATGTCACCATCTTACCTGTTGTGGTCGATAAAGCACGTCAGCAGCCCAGCTGCTGAGGGACCCCCTTGGAGGGTTATCAGCAAGAACATGTGGGAAAGCAGTTACGACAAGAGGACATTTAGACTATAACTATTGCACGTCTTTGAGGTCTATTGAGAGTTTCAGTTTGGGCAAGGTGACTCTTTGCTAATCTAGAAAACTCTCCAAAGACCCTTGGCGCATTAGCTCCCACTGTGTAAGGACTACTCTCTAATCAGCAGTGGTGACAGCCTGGCAGGGGCCCCATGAAGGAAGGTAGCCTGCCTGCCAACACCAGCATCTTCGGCCCCGAGCAATGTGCTCTGGCAACAGCAGACTTTTACCTTTGCACTGGCAGCTGGACACCAGCTCTCAGATGGGAAAGCTGGCTGTCCCAAGAAACCAAATTCATATAAAAAGATACACCTCTATTAATATTTGGACTTTATTCTTTTTATATCCCTTTGCCTGGAACAATAGTGTAATTAATCTGTTATTTGATTGAAGTATGTTATTTCTTTATTTGCCTTATTAAGAGATATTACCCTGTATGCTATTGACTTGTGAAATTATAATTCCCACAGTGAACTTGTGCTAAATAAATTGCTGGCAAAGACAAAATCAATCTCTGAGCATAACTTTGCTACCTCCTCTCCAAACAAAAACAAAATAGATGGGCCCTCAACGGTACATAAGGCAGAAGGACGGCATTCAGGATTGGATGAGGCATGAACAAAAGACAAAAGTGGAGAATGAATGTGCACTGTCGGGGGTAGGTGAATAAACTAATGTGATTGGATTAGAGAGCTTGTATACAGTGAATAATGCCAACTAAATTAGATCGGTAAGGTGAAGATAGATGATAGAGGGCTTTGAAGTCCAGGATGAGTTTAGATTTAATTTTCTAGGCTAGAGGTCAGCAAACTTCTTCTGAAAGGGCCAAGTAACAAATACTTCAGGTTTTGCAGATCATATGGGCTCTGTTACAACCTCTCAACTATTCCATTGTGGTGTGAAAGCAGCCATAGACAATAGTTTTTAAGTAAGTGTGGCTCTGTTTCAATAAAACTTTATTTATAAAAACAGGTGGCAGATCAGATTTGGTCCTTGGGCTAGAATAGCAGAGTAAAATAAAAATGGTGGTTTGTTAATTTTTTAAGTAACCACATACAAGGGTAGGGGACATTTCTTAGTTATTTAGCATCCATCTCCCCCATTCTCTTTCTCAGTTTCCAGACTTTCAGTCAGACAGCGACTTCTCTTACACATTTAGGGAAAAGCTGATTGAGGTTCTATCTCTAGGAGTGAACTCAGAATGGTCTAAATTCATCAGATCATCACATTTCTATTTCTACAATGTAACCCACACCTAAGGCACATAGTGCACGCCATTTCTTGGTAGGTTCAGGAAGGGCATCTAGGCTAATTGTGGCCAGTAACATACAATGTACCTTTTGTAGTACTTGGGCTTCTACACAGGAAAGAAGCCTTTTCACTTCTCCAGAAGAGCTACCAAAAGGGACATTCTCTTTCTTTCTGGGCAGGGTGATATATAATTATGAAACTTGGATTTCTGAATTTGTGTTGCCACTCCGACAGAAGCCAGGTTTGGAAAGATGCTGACAAGACTGTAGGCAGAGCAGAGAAATGTAAAGAAGCCCATTGTTGAACAATTAAATCAAACCAACCCTGAAGCCTATCCCACCTTGGACTTTTTAGTTCTATTAGCCAACAAATCACTTCCATTGCTTAAATCTGTTTTGAGATTTTTTTGCTACTTGAGATTAAAAGTATTCCACTGTCATAGAAAAATAATATGGAATGGGAGACAATGAAAGGAGTTAGACCAAATGAAAAACTAGGCATGAAGTGCTAAGGCACAAGACAGCAGTAATAAGAAGAGTCATTGAAAAGAGAGAATAAATATGTGAAAATTAATATCGATATGCCTGGAATTCCCACACTGAATAAAAGCCTAAGGGAAAAATGTTTTTAAATATTGGAGGGGCAGCCAGTTGGCTCAGTGGTTAGAGCGCAGTGCTCATAACACCAAGATCGCCAGTTTGATTCCCACATGGGCCAGTGAGCTGCGCCGTCCACAACTAGATTGAAAAAAACGACTTGACATGGAGCTGAGCTGCACACTCCACAACTAGATTGAAAAAAAAAAAATGATTGACTTGGAGCTGAGCCCCCACAACTAGATTGAAAACAACGACTACACATGGAGCTGATGGGAAACATACTGGTAAAACACACTGTTCCCCAATAAAAAAAATTGTTTTAAAAATATTGGGAGTAAGGAGTTTGAGTTCACTTACAAGAAATACATGTAAAACATAAGAGAATTGAAAGGTTAAAGATGAAAGAGACATTTATTTGAAGTCTCAGCTGACTCATAGTCCAAGAGATGATATCACTCTCATAACAAAAGATGTGAAGCAACAAGTACTTAAAACATATAAAGTGTTCACCACAAAAGCTATAACCAGAATCTATAAAACAGTGTGCAAAACCGTAAGTATGAGGAAAGAAAAAAATAAATATCTGTGAAAATAGGATAAACTAGTGAGAACTTTTGGGTTATATCTTAGAATGGAAGAGGGGTCAGATTAAGAAACCAAAAAGAAGAGGGGCTTGGTGACTAGACGACACATTGGCAAACTCTTATTAGAAAGGGTAGGACTGATCAAGCCATTCCAGTTATTTATATTTTCATATTTTTGGCTAAGTGACATTCTCTCAACAGAACATGTAGTCTACTGACATATAACTTCTGGGAGTCTCAATGAAATAATAGAGTAAACCAGGGGAACAGATGAGAAATGCTTGAAGAAAGAGGCCTAGCAATGATTCACATGGGCACCAGAGCCCCGTTAAAGCAAATCCTGCTTTGGGGACAGGGGTAAGCCCCCACACATCTCCTCCCCTGTATTCACAGCCATTCCTCACAGCCAATCTGCCTGAGGGCCAGTCCCTCCCATTGACATACCAACAGCAATTAAGGCTCAATTAAAACAAGAGGGCATACACAACCCACAGAAGGGACACACCTACAGCACCCAGCTCAGGTGACCAGGAGACTGTGCCACTGAGCCCCACAGGACACCTACTACATAAAGTCACTCTACCAAGATCAGGAGAGGTAACAGATCTACCTAATACATAGAAACAAACACAGGGAGCCAGCCAAAATGAGGAGTTAAAGAACCATATCCCAAATGAAAGAACAAAACTCCAGAAAAAGAACTAAACAAAATGGAGACAAGCAATCTACCAGATACAGAGTTCCAAATATTGGTTTTAAGGATTCTCAATGATCTCAGTAAGAACTGCAACAAAGAGATAGGAAACATAAAAATGGAGATAGAAAACATGAAAAAGAACCAGTCAGAAATGAAGAATAACGATAACTAAAATGAAGACTACATTAGAGGGAATCAACAGCAGATTAGATGACGAAGATTATCAAACCAGCAATTTAGAAGATAAGTTAACAGAAAACACCCAATCAGAACAGAAAAAGAAAAAAGAATTTTAAAAAATGAGGGATTTTAAGAGACCTCTGGGACAACATCAAGCATACCAACATTCACATCATAGAGGCACCAGAAGGAGAAGAGAGAGCAAGCAAGGAATTGGAAAACTATTTGAAGAAATAATGACAGAAAATTTCCCTAACCTGGCAAATGAAATAGACATACAAGTCCAGGAAACACAGAGAGTCTCAAACAATATGAACCCAAAAAGGCCCACAGCAAGACACGGCATAATTAAAATGCCAAAGGTTAAAGACAATGAGAGAATCTTAAAAGCAGCAAGAGAAAAGCAGTTAGTTACCTAGAAGGGAGCTCCCATAAGATTGTTGGCTGATTTCTCAACAGAAACTTTGCAGGACACAAGACTGGCACAAAATATTCAAAGTAATGAAAATCAAGTACCCACAACAAAGATTACTGAGCAAGGCTATGATTTAGAATCAAAGGACAGATAAATAGCTTCCCAGACAAGAAAAAGCTAAAGGAGTTCATCATCACCAAACCAGTATTACAAGAAATGTTAAAGGGAGACGAAGGAGAAGGAGAAGGAGGAGGAGAAAGAAAAGGAGGAGGAAGAGGAGGAGGAGGAGGAGGAGGAGGAGGAGGAGAAGATCAAAAATATGATAAAATGACAATAACTACATACCTATCAATAATTACTTTAAATGTAAATAGATTAAATGCTCCACTCAAAAGACATATGAGGTCTGCCAATTAAGTTTGAGAACTTGTTGCAACAATGTTGCTAACCTTTTTTGATATCAGCGTGATTATTCATTATGAATTTGTACCAACTGGACAGTTAACCAAGTTTACTAGTTGGAAGTGCTGAAAAGGCTGCGTGAAAAAGTTAGATGAAAACGACCTGAACTTTGCGCCAAGAATTCATGGCTCTTGCATCATGACAATGCACCAGCTCACATGGCACTGTCTGTGAGGGAGGTTTTAGCCAGTAAACAAATAATTGCATTGGAACACCCTTCCTACTCACCTGATCTGCCCCCCCCCCCCCAATGACTTCTTTCTTTACCCGAAGATATAGGAAATATTGAAAGGAAGACATTTTGATGGCATTCAGGACATCAAGGGTAATACGACAACAGCTCTGATGGCCATTCCAGAAAAAGAGTCCCAAAATTGCTTTGAAGGGTGGACTAGGCGCTGGCATCAGTGCATAGCTTCCCAAGGGGAGTACTTCAAAGGTGACCATAGTGATATTCAGCAATAAGGCATGTAGCACTTTTTCTAGGATGAGTTCACAAACTTAATTGTCCACCCTGGTATGTTTCTGCATATATTAACTGAGATTATTTCTGTTTGCATTATTAGGTACTTGTTTTCTACTATACACATTTTGGTACTGATTGCAATTTTTAAAGTATGTACACATTGTCTGTTATTATAATCAGAAGGGGAAAAAAAGAAAATGTGATCTAGGGGGAAAAGAAGGAAGAAAATGTCATGGCTTGCTCTGTCTGGCCATTCCACTATTTTCAATCATTTTGTTCCTATTGACCTCAAACAGCAGTTAATATGAAACATTCCTTGGAGATCAGAGAATCCTGATTCTCTGTATTACTAGAAATACTTATAGCCTTCAACATCACTAAAAGCAAATAAAGAAAAGCATGGTTGAGGGAGGAGAAATAACAAAACAAAACTGCATGCACACCTTGATGTGGCGGTCCAACCCCAGGCGCCTGGATGAAGGGGACCCAGGCCCCATGCACACAGCCTGAGACCCTGCTCCAGTGGGAGGGACTGATTTTTTCCTCAGATGATAATACAAATGAGGCAGACTACTTTCTTGGAGAAGAACAGCTCCCTATGACTAGAAGTTTTGACCAGTGTGGAGGTTTATACACGCAGACCCAGGGAAATCTACCTCCATAAGTGGAAAGCAGGGAAAGACCAAAGCTGGCCATTCCTATCTGGTAATTAACAGAGTATATGAAGGGAAACTTACAGATGAGGCATGTCTTGGGCACCTGCAAGATGAAATGGTCATCACCCCATTGCTTGGCAGGTGCTAAAGAATCATATAGGGTAAAGGTGGGGAATAGTCATGGATATGAGTACATGAATGCTACCTACCAGGTACAAAAAAATTACATGCCTTAACCAGGGAAAACAATCTGTTCCAGGAACCAGCGCCTAGCAGAAGGCAAGGGAGGGGTGCTCATGTCTGTCAGAATGAACCTCACTTATGATCAGACAGTCTCTAAGGGGGGTTGCAGAAAGCAACCTTTGTTCCAGCCCGGGTCCAGCTTGTGGGACAGACAGCGGTCCATCGTGGAGCAGTCTCTCCTCCACTAGTTCTTACTCTTCAGGTCAGCTTTAGGGGTACAATTACTCTCTCTCAGCACTTTAGCCACCAAATCTTCAGCTTTCCTCTCTACTCCATCAGTTTGCTGACTTCAGCATATTGGTTCATTAGCTCTACTACCAGACGTCATGCCCAATCAGACCAGCTTGTCCAATGGTAACTCTGACAACTGACCACAGTCTGTATTATCTTTTCTGCTACCATGAACCTTCGTCGTCCCCAAGACACACAGAGACAGAACTTGTGCCCCCTCCCCCAAGACTGAGCATCCTTATTCTTATAAACGAAGCCTTGTTGAGCACCAACTATGTGAAGGGCATTAAACTAAATGCTAAGGGCCAAAATTAGGGGTTTATAAGCTAGTTGGGAAGACAATACACGAGGGGCAATTATGCTTTTACAAGATGGCATTAATTTAGTTTGTGAATAATCTGGTTGGTTGGTGTTCATCTGAAAATACGTGTGGTAGGCTGAATAGGGCCCTCCAAAATCCATGTCCTAAGCCACAGAACCTGTGAACATGACAAAAGGGGCTGGGGAAAAAGTACACAAAGCAAATGTGTGATTGAGTGAAGAGCCTTGAGATGGTAGGCCCAATCAAATCAGATGACTCTTTAAAAGTGGAACAATTTTCCAAACTGTGGTCAGAGGGTGATATGACTACAGAAGGAGGGTCAGAAAGATATAACATTGCTAGTTCTGAATATGGTAGAAGGGAGTCACAAGCCACAGAATGCAGGTAACCTCTAGAAGCTCGGAAAGGCAAGAACAGACTCCTCCCTAGAGCCTCCAGAAGAAACCAGCTCTGCCGACACCTTGACTTTAGCCCAGTGAAGAATTTGGACTTCCGATCTCCAGAACTGTAAGAGAATAACTCTGTGTTGTTTTCAGCCACTAAGTATATGATCATGTGTTACAGCAGTAACAGGAAACTAATACAACACGCGTAATATGCATGTTGTCCCAGCTGGTGCAGGATCCAAAAGGCCGACCAAAGGTTCAGTGGTCCTGAAGCGCATATAAAAGGTTATGCTTAAGGCCAGGTTCCTCTCCAGTGGAACTCCATCTAGGGATCCTCAATGAGTGCCTCTCTATTAGAACTCGGGAATTGTTGGGGAGGCAGAAGGGCCACTCATGCTAAGCCTCACCTTGGTCATGGGCACACGCTGATTCCTGGCATAGGTTGGGGAGAACTACTCAGGATGTCCCCCATGGTGTGACTGTGCCACTCCTAGGTGATCTAGTCTGTATGCCCAGGACAGGGCTGTAAACTCTAAGTGACAGGAATACCTTGTGGGCCTTATAGAGAAACTAACTCTGGGATCGGTGGAGTTGAGGTTTACCAGCAGAGAGGGAACACTGAGGGTGGTAATAGTTCACCTGGGACTGTTAAGAAAATGGAAGAGAACTCCAGACCTACAATTCTTGAAGCTAAGCTAAGCAGGGCCCTAAGCTGCTGCAGGAACTTGGTGACAGATGAGATCTATGCGGCCTGACAGCTCCTCAGGCACAAACCTGGCTTCTGTTTAGAATGTTAACCAATGGGGGCATTACACAGCACAGATGAGAGCCCTCAGGCAATGACTGCAGGAGAGATGGGGATTTGGGGAGATCCTATGGCAAGATCTCAGATTTCTGGTCTATCCAGGGCAGAGAGAATTTGGAAGTGGCAGAACTGAAAGAATGTCCGACTTGTGTTTTTACTGAGACAGCAGACCTGGGGAATAGAACACAAAGTAGTGAGGAAGGAAGGGCCAGCCAAGGCAGCTAAACCACCGTCAGTTCTGCCTCATATCCCGGGGCCCCTCCTATCCAAGACAAATTTACAGTGACAGCACTAACCTTCTTAGAGCAGATGGTAGGGAAAGCTGCTACTGGGGAGGATCAGAACCACCCTTGGGCCCACCCAACGATCAGATTTCCTTAGTGAGAGGAAAACAGACCTTTCCACCGCGGGGGGTTGTAGGCAGCCCAGGGTAGCCTAACACAAGTCACACCTTTGAAAACATTATTCTATAACAATAGAAATGCCACCTTTGCTGAGATGATTATAAATCAGACCATTTGAGTATGTGGAGAGTACCCTAAAGCTTTGGCTTTGCAAGAGCAAGGAATTGTCTCCATCAGGTAACAGCTGGAAAGTTATGGCCAGAAGCTTATTCTCATCAGCTTAAGATGGTTTTAAGGATCCTACTGGAAGCCCTATGATTCTGATTAGATAGAGCAGAGTGTACAAGTGAGCCAAGTCAATCGCAGCTGTGTGTCTGACACAATCCTCAAGGCAGGCAGAAGAGACAGTAGGCAACAGACATTCATAAAACAGTGCAGCTGGAGCCCCAAATCCAACAACCAGGACCCAAGGAAGTAGGTGGGCATGGGAGGCCAGAGCAGGAGTCCAGTCGTCTTCAAGGAATTTTATCAAAAAATTACTTTCTTCAAGGTGGTTTTTTTGTTAGACCTGACATGGATCTGTAAAGTGACTTTTGCTCAAGGGCATCTTAAAGCTCCTGCTAGACATCTGACAAACATATGATAAGCATATCCCTCCTAGACATTTGATAAACATAAGCTTAGTATATCCCTGTTAGACATTTGACAAACATGAGATAAGCATATCTACAGCATGATTACCAGCCATTAGTCCACAGGTCCTATATTTGCTCACTCTTCTCAAGGCTTAAAGCCCCATCGTTTCAGTATTCCTAGGGAAAATATAGATTGACTATAATTTATATTTCCATTAACTGATACTGCTCTGCTATTTTCTGTGACCACATTTCATAGATTTTTATCTCTTTGTACATTCCTCTTCTATTCCGCACTGAGGATTTTTTTATCTAGACTCTGTAGCAGGAGCTACGGAAGTATTCTTGTCTGTGTTGGGCAGGAACTTTCTATACTTTGAATCTAGAGTGGGGCTCTAATAACACATGAAAATTTGAAAAATGATACAAGCAATAACAATTTTAAAAGACATTTCACTTAACTTTTAGAAAAAAATGTAGGTGAATATCGATATGACTTTGATGCAGGAGAGAATTTTTTTTAAAGACACCAAATGCACCAACTATAAAGTAAAAGATTAGTAAAAAGTCATATATTAGAAAATAACAGGCCGGCCCAGTGGCTCAGGTGGTTGGAGCTCCATGCTCCTAACTCCGAAGGCTGCCGGTTCGATTCCCACATGGGCCAGTGGGCTCTCAACCACAAGGTTGCCAGTTCAATTCCTCGAATCCTGCAAGGGATGGTGGGCTCGGCCCCCTGCAACTAAGATTGAACACGGCACCTGAGTTGAGCTTCCTCCCAGATGGCTCAGTTGGTTGGAGAGCATCCTCTCAACCACAAGGTTGCTGGTTCGATTCCCGCAAGGGGTGGTGGGCTGTGCCCCCTGCAACTAGCAACGGCAACTAGACCTGGAGCTGAGCTGCGCCCTCCACAACTAAGACTGAAAGGACAACAACTTGAAGCTGAACAGCAACCTCCACAACTAAGACTGAAAGGACAACAACTTGACTTGCAAAAAAAGTCCTGAAAGTACACACTGTTCCCCAATAAAGTCCTGTTCCCCTTCCCCAATAAAATCTTAAAAAAAAAAAAAAAAAAAAAGAAAAAAGAAAAAGAAAATAACATCTCTGAGAAAAAAGGAATAATGATTGTTTCTCAAAAACTGAAGCTTTAAGAGGTGGCCAGATGGCTCATTTGGTTAGAGAGCGGTGCTCTTAACAAGAAGGTTGCTGGTTCGATCCCTACTGTGAGCTACGCACTCTACAACTAGATTGAAACAACTACTTGACTTGGAGCTGATGGTTCCTGGAAAAACACGCTAAAAATAAATAAAAGCTTAAAAAGAAAAAAACTCTTTAAAAAAAAACAAAACCTGAAGCTTTAAGAAATGGTGAAATGACTGCACTGGGATTTTGCTACATAACCCACAATATAGTAAATGTATTGGCTTAGTTATTGAATGTGCCAGAAAATTACTTCATCCAGTTTTATCCATAATGTGGACTTTCTGAGTGGGATTTGAGAATGGCACTATAGTGAAGACGTGGTGTGTACATACAAGAAATGAAGACAGTGATAGGTTTTGTTTTGTTCTGCTTTTCTTCACAAAGGAGAAACCAGAAATAAATGATTTTCACATGAGAAACAACGTCCTGATAAGAAAACAGCTATTGAAATGGATTTTGAAGGAAGTTACCAGACTCAGTGTGCCTTTTTTCCTATAATGAGAACATATTTCTCCCGTAGAGCACTGAGACTCTAGAAAAATTTTCTGCTCTCATCTACGGTAAGGCAAATATTCCTGCCTGCCCTTGAAACAAATGTATAATTTTCAGTTTGTTCTCTAGAGTAGCTCTTAACTAGGAATTTGCGTTAGAATTAGCTGCAATAAATAAAAAAATAAATACAGAACTTGGACTCAATCCTAGTGGCTGGGGCCCTGGTGTCTATATTTTTAAAAATTATATTCTCCAAAAACAACTATCTCCAAACCTGGTGTCCAGTCCTCTTGCTGACTTGGTCTGGCTAACTTTATTGTAGTTAAAAAGTCTTAAGTTCTTCCTGTTTCAACTTTTTGGAATGGCTTAGGGAAAGAAAGCCTCCACAGAAGGGGGGATAAAAGGAAAGTCTAAATACTTTTGGAATTCTAGGGGCATTTAAATATTTGTAGAATTAATTATTGGACATATTTATCATAGTCTATGTCACAACCAACGATGATTACCCCATGATTTCTTCTGTTTCAGCCACTGCCAGTCATGAAAAACTATCTGGTGCCTCTCCTGCCACATAGAGATTAGTGTTCTGTTACTTCTCTGTCAGTTACTTTTATTGATGGTTGAAAGAAGCAGAATATGAAAGAAGTGTTTCCATTTTAAGTGACTCTCTAAATATAGTACAAACTTGTTTAGCTGGCGTTTCAGGAGTTAGAAGGTCAACAAATATTTATCAAGTGCCTACTGTGCCAGGCACTGAAGATCTTATGGAAATCAACACAGAGCACCTACCCCTCCAAGGAGGGAAAGAGACTGGAATTCCTGAAAAACGTACTCTCCTGGAAGAATACTTCTGAGGTCTGTGCTTAATGGTTGTGCTGAGGATGTGACAGCATTTTCTGAGCTAGCTATTTACGCAAAAGTTCCATCCATGTTTTAACTAGAATCAGCTAAAGACCTTCTTACTCCAAAGTCAGAATTAAATCTGAGGAAAAAATAAGAAATCGAGTACTATACAAGAGTTATACCACAGTTGGTTGTATCGAATAGTTCCCATTGAATAGAAATACACTTTAACATCCTGGATAGCCAGTAGGCAATTATGTTTTATTCAATCATTCACAAACTATTTACGGACACCTATCGTATGTCAGGGAACATACTACTATAAGTGCTAGGGATACAAAGATTAACAAAAACAAGGTTTTACCTTGTACAAGTTCACATATTACATTATTGTAATGTTCTTGAATTGTTTTATTTTGTGGATTTTTGTATACCTACCTGGTTAAATACATAGTAGTGACTTTTAAATTTTAGAAAAATATTTACTATTAGGTATTGTTCACCATATCTATGTAGCCAAAATACAGACTTTAAGACTTATTTCAGACCTTTTCCTGGTAAAATGAACACACATTTTTTTGGTAGAAATTTTGGGAACTTTCCTGCACAGAAAACAAAACTCATGTTAATTGTTACTACTCAAAGATAATTATTGCTGGCATTTTCTTCCAGAATTTTTTTCTATACATTTGATTTCAAGTAACAGAAAACCCAACTCAAACTTGTTTAAACAATAAAGAAAATTGATTGGCTCAATTAAACCTTAAAGTTGCAGTTCCCTATTGTAAAACTAGCAGGAATCAGATTAATAATGAATGACACCTGAGTGCTTCCAATGGGAACTAGATGGAACATATTAAAATAATAATAACAACAACAACAGTAAAAAGGAACCCATCTCATGGCCAGATTGTGAAAAACAAATACGTGTATGGTTGTGCCCTCAAACTATAAGTAAATGTTATGCTAAATGCAAAATACAGAAAAGTGAGACAGCAAAACTTAGATCATGATGGTTTGCAGGTTAGAAATGATCTAGAGTTGTTGTTTTTTAATGAAGGCCTGTAAGACGGGCCTGCCTCCTATTTACCTGCCTTTCCTTTTTGAGAAAAATTCAGCTTTCACTTCCAACCAAGGTTACAGTCTTGTCCCATCCCCAATGGTCCGCCATTTCAGCAAAACAAACAGCAACACTAAGACTTCCTAGGAAAGAGCCTTCCTAGCACCATGGGACCACATTATCCATCCAAGAGGGTGGTCATCAATGTATCCTTTGAGTTGATTTATGACCAAAAGGGGGAATTGTGGACAAAAAAGGGCCACATACTAAACCTGACAAGCTCAGGATAGGCCTGCATGGCAAGTCCTTACACACTAAGAGATGGAAAGTAACACCATAGAATGGTCTGAACATAAAAATTCCTAACTAAAAGTGGGCATGGTGGGTAGTCACGTTCAAGGTCTGGAGCTTCCTTGACAAAGGTCAATCTTTACTGTAAAGAGCCTATTGTCTTTTTTGCATCTAAGATTACATACTTTTGAAATGTGAGGGTAATCTCCTTTTCCAGACCTTTCAGGGCAAAACCACCAGCACAAGACCACAGAACCTCTCCGTTATCTTGTTCCCCTGCATACCATCTCTATGTATTGTAAATGTTAATTATTAACTCTCCTATACCCACCAATGTAAAAGAAGTAGGTGTCTCTTCATTTTACTTTTTATCCAATCCCAGAGATTTTCCTGCTTTGCTTTCTCCTGCCCCCTTATTCTACCCCCAATGGTTTCATGTAACCCTCCTTACATCTTCTCCTTTTATTCTAATGTATAAAATAAGCTGCAAAACTGCCATTCTCTGGAGCATTTTCTCAATCCACTGAGATTTTGCTTCCTGGCAATTGTCATCTGTTTGCTTAAATAAACTCATTAAAAATTCAAAAAAAAAAAAAGAAAGAAAATTGATTGGCTCACATGAATAAGAAGTCCACAGGCTAACTGGCTTCAGGTGAGGCTTGATTCTACAACTCAATTCATTATTAAGGATACATTTACTTCCTTCTCTCTGTCGTGCGTTCCTTGGTGTCTGCCTCATTGTAAGACTGGCTCCTCTCATGGTCCCAGGACGGCTGCCAGCATCTTCCTCTTGTTCAACAGGAAAGAGTACCTCAGTATTCTTAGCAAAAGTCCTAAGAGTTATTATATCAGACTACCTTAGAGCCAATGCCCACCATGACTCAATCACTGAGTCCAAAGGGATGGAATGTACTGATTGGATAGCCTAGGTTAGTTATATCACCTCTCAAGGCAGAGTGAAGTCAACTACTCTTGGAGGTGCACAGTGTAATTGGTAAGGGGATGGGCGTTTTAAAGACGCTAAATAATTTAAAATAAATTTGAAATCATATTAGATATATTCAATTTTAGTGCATGTGCTGCTGAAGCAAGTACTAGACATATTCAAACAACATATTTTAAATCACTCTAATCACTTGTACTATTTTATCTTCCTTTTCTTTACTCATCTTTGATTCGACTTTAGGGATGGCCCAGAGTTCCCACTTTTTCAAGGAAGATTAGCCTCAAAATTTCAATAGGGAATACTTAATAGGTATTAAAAATTAAGATATAGATTTATATGTATAAAAGTTAATTGTATATTATTGAAAAATGTTACTAAAAACAAAAATTATGTCTATTGTATGATACTATTTTTCTTTCTATATATATATAGAAAAAAATGATACATATAGTAAAATGTTAACAGAAGTTATCAGTAGGTGTTGGTTTTCACTTTCTTCATTCCTTTCTGTATTATCTAAATATTTTACAAGGACTTATTACATTCATAATAAGAAAAAAAGAAACATTAGAAACTGTAACTGCAATCATGTTGTGTACTAAGCCCCTATTTGGTGATGTGGCCTAGTATAAGCGACTCCATTTGGGGCCTGTGGCTTTTTTTCTCTTGTGTTTTTTTTAACAATTGAGAACAAAGGTTAAGTGAGGAGACCAGAAGCAGAATGCATGACTTTTCTATAGTTTCAGTTTCTGCCCATTTTTCTCCTGCTTAGTTTTCAAATTCTTTAACCAACCCTTAGCTTACTGTGATTTTTCAAGTTAATCCATATGTTCTCATATCTTTACACTACAACTATCAAGATGATAGGAAGACACTGAAGTTTCCAGACAAAAAAGTTAAAAGATGCAAAGCAAACTAGAGGCTTTACAAAGGACAGATGCTTGTGGTGACATTAAGTGGGATCAGGTTATAAATATTTTTAAGTTTGAAATAATTTTGATTCCTAAAGATTAATTCAAGTACAGGGTTCCTTCTGATTTCAAAATAGAGCTCTGTAGGTCCTCACTAAATTGTCAGGGATAGGTTCTCGGAACTGCGGGGGTTGGGTGGGGGGGAGGGGAAACAACATAAAATGGAACCAATTTTACCATAGACTAATTAAAATAAACAAGTTAAATTATTGGCATCTCATCAACATTAAAACAAACAATGTTGGACCAAAGGAGTTATTGGAGGACCTGCTGTATTTGGGACCCCTTTATTTCAAGAAACTAAGAAAAGTTTTCCACCAGTACAACCAGTTTCCCCTTGATAGACCAAGAGGATATGCATGTGGTTTCCCCCACAATAGAAACACAGTCAGGGACTGGGAGCTTATTCGAAATCAAGCACAATGCTAAAGCTTTACAGACATTTTAATCTCTATTTTAGTAAAGTCAAGGTCACACTGCCTTAGGAAAGGTGGAAGGTGGGATTCTCATCCCGGTCTATATCCTTCCGTTTAAACTCTGCTATAAACATAACTAGGTTAACTAACAGAGGAATTGGCGGATCACACGAAGCTGTTGGGCGGAAAGACTAAACGCGACCGCCTGTGAGTTTAGGAAACAAAATCAGAAATACCCACGGCGGCCGCCATCTTGCGGGAGCCGATAGGCCGGAAACCCCGCCACAGGAGTCTAGTGAGTGGGCCGCGCGCTGGCGCCGGGTCTGGGGGCCGTAAGCGTCCGCTTCCCGGCAGCTGGAGGCGGAGCTTTAGGGCGGGGCCCGAGGCTGTGTGGCTGGGAAGCTCGCGGTGGGGGCGGGGCCTGAAGGCGGGGCGCGCGGGGCGGGGCGGGGCGGGGCCGGG
This sequence comes from Rhinolophus sinicus, assembly GCF_057876585.1. Lineage (NCBI taxonomy): Eukaryota > Metazoa > Chordata > Mammalia > Chiroptera > Rhinolophidae > Rhinolophus > Rhinolophus sinicus. The sequence goes on along the minus strand of NC_142517.1, from coordinate 162,780,476 downwards.
CGGAACCTCACGGCCGGCTCTGGGAGGAGCTGACCCGGCCGCGGCTTCTCTGCACCTCACTTTCGCGAAACGTGACTGAACTGCTGCAGCCGACAGCTGGCAGCTCTCTGCGAGGAGGGGTGGAGGTGGGAGATGACGGTGATTTCCTCCCTGCTTGGCCCACAGCGAGCACAGACTCCCTTCTCCTCGCGGCCCCGGGGATGCAGACATAGCAGGTGAGATGGGCCCCGGGTGCGGACCTGTGGGTCCTGGCTTGACTTGGCGGGTCCCCGGTACCCCAACCCTCCGAGTCTGAGTAGATGGGCAGCACCCAGCCCTTGGCGCCCAGGCCCACTGCCTGCGCCTGCCCACCTCTGCCCCGCAGTGCCCTCCTTTAGGACGTGTGTGGCTTCCCAGGAAGGCTTACTTGGGGAAGCGGGGGCTTGTCCCGTTTGAGGAGCATCTCCTTGCACGTGCATCTAGCTTGTCATTCTCGGCCTCTTCCCTGTATTCCAAGGGGTGGTCTCAGTATCTGCCCTCCTGGGAGCTACTGCCTATGTACTTGGAACTTTGCCCACAATTTCCCCCTTACCCCTTTTTGGAGCATGTCAGTTACCCTGACGTTGTGACTCCCATGCCCTGGGGAAGCTGAACGACCAACTTTTTATCCCAGGCACAGACCCTGAGCTGCCTTTCCGCTTCCACCGCTGCCTGCCCAGCTGCTGGGTGGCAGCTGTTCTTTGGGAGGCCTATATGGTTAACGACTCTCCACACCCTTATGTTGGAGGGCCAAAGTCTGTCCCTCACGGCACGGGACAAGGGAAGAGCAGTGCTGAGTGCTCCCCACCCTGGATCTCTAGGAAGGACACTGGTCCTCTACGAGTAGGTGGGAGTGGGTGGATGATGTGCCTGTTGACGTTGAATTAAGAGTACTTTAGTAGAACCACACTGTATTATGTTTTTCCCATGGGGTAAAGGATATTGGGTGTTTGAGAAATGAACAGCCTAAGAGTTTAAAGCTTTCTCTTGGAAGTTAATCAGAAGCCAGTTCCCTATTCTCACTTAATAATATCAGTTGTTACAATTTCAGTGGTTCTCTGATTCTATCCAAACCCAATATGAAATAGCCCGAAGTGATTTGTATATAGTATTTTTCCACTCCCTGCCCCAGTGAGTGGTCAGTGAGTGATTTTTTACTGTGACAGATCAACTTGTTTGTTCTGCAACAAGCCTTGTTTTTAAAGAGATGAAAAAACTGGATGTGAGTGTTTTTAAAAACTTCCGTTGCTGTGGTTCCTGTTCATTTTAAAAGAATGCTCTAGAAAGCATATTTTCCTCCCATTGGGGGGAAAATGGTTAAGATGGGATAAAACTCTGTAAGTCCATTTTGGTTATTTTGACTTTCCCTCAGCTATAGGTATTGCTTTTATAATGTTGAGGAACACTAAAAGAAACCTCATGGAAAAGGGCACATTACTTTTCAGAGTTTTTCTCTTTAACTAACTGAAAGTTAAACCTGGGCATTGCTACAATTATTCTCATCACCTTGAAAGCTCTCCCTTCCCTGCTAACAACTATTTATGATCAAACTAATACATTAAGTTAAACTCCTGTTAATATTAGGTATAAAATTACAACTGGTAACCTTACTACCCTCCCCATCCCTCTATTTTAATTGGAGGATCTTTAATACCAAGTATTGTTTTAAGATCTGGCATAGGCCAATGAATTACATTTAATTTGTTACCATTCTTATCATTAGTATTAGCACTACAACTCCTAATAGCAATTAATACCATTTATTGAAAGCCTACTCTGTGGTAAGCTACTGTGATAAGCTGCGTATAAAATCTCCAGTCCTCACAATATTCCTCTAAGGAGGTATTTACTCTGATGTTACCGTTAAGGAAGCTAAGGTTCTGAAAGGCTAAGTAACTTGCCCAAAGAGTTGATAAGTGATAAGGCCCAAAATTGGGTTCAGGTATGTTTGACTCTTTTCACTGAACAACCACCAGTTTAGTCAAAACTGTTGGTGAAAAAATTACCAAGATTGATATGCTAGTGTGGTACAAATAAGGGGTAGTGAGCAGTATAAGTTATTAATACTCCAGGAAGAGAAAAATAAGGAACTCTAAAAAAAATAACAGAAAACTGGGCTAGTTTGTCGCCTTGTTCTTTAGCACTGCCGTTTCAAGTCTATATCGTTAAAGGCTCCAAATGTTTAACACCTTTGTTTAATTGTTTACCAGCTCCTACTTCAACTATGGGTACCTGTAGCAACCAGTAGCTTTCCCAGGATATCATTTGACGCTTACTTGCTAAACTTCAAGCGTGTGAGTATTGTAGGGTTTGTATATATTGACCACTCCTATCTAATCTTAGTAGAAAAATACTTGTCCTGATCCAGATTAAATGTAAGTTTCCTTTTAATTGTTCAGTTTATACCAGGGTAGCACAAAGAAACTTACCTCGTTCACACCTCTTGAGTATCAGTTGTTGCTGGGTTTGTGGCCTGCCATCTGAATCTTTTTAATGTGATGTGGGTGTTTGAGAACTTCACCTAGGTGTTGTAAATTTCAGGAAGCATAAGATTTTTTTACTTTGTACCTTATTATATAAGGCCACTTTAGATGGTTAATGCAGAATCATTACTTAGCAATTGTCACTATATTGGCAATTGTCACCATATTAATTTCAAGTTACTAATAAGAACTGATTCATTGCAGAGTTGTCCAAGCTGCATGTTGATTGTGTCCCTGGCAGCAAGAGGGGAGTTTGATAAGTATTGTGATATTAGCATAAAGAATTTTTCCTTGCTTTAGCATTTTCTGAACATCTTTAGAACATTTTACAACACATTTTGTGTTCTTTAACATTTTATGAACAACTTTTGAACATTTTGGAACACATTCTATGGTCTTGGGCCTATTGCTATAGTGAAAAACTTAGAATACTTTATAAAAAGTATATATATAGAGAGATTTCTGTCCATGAACTAGACAGTTCCTAAAAGAGAACATTGATTGACTAAACGATGAAATAAATCTACACATATGGAACCTGTGTGCCATGCACTATGTTAGGGACACAGCAGTAAACAAAAACATGCACAGACCCTGTTTCTGGGGACTAATAAAGCAGATAAACATAAATCAAAGTCTAGTAAAGGCGATAGACATAAATCAAATAGTCACTCTAATGCATAATATAACTATAAAACGAAAAAAGTGGCTTGAAGGTAAGGAACATGATTCTATTTGAGAAAAACTCCTGGCCTGGCTATGGGGTCAGGGAAGCCTTACCTGATAAAGCAACTCCTGAACTGTATCATTTGGAGGATGAGTAAGTGTTATGATGTAGAGACGGTGGGCGGGTAGAGAAGAGAACATTTTAGAATTAACTGCATGTTCAAAGTCCCTGTGGCCCAAAGGCACTGTGGGGCATTCAAAAAGACCCGTATGTGTGGCGGGTGCAAAAGGAAGTAAGAGTATGTTGGTGGGATGCCATCATTTCTCTCTCTTACATGCTACCAAAAATTATATTTAACTTCTGTTAAATGATTACTTTGTGCCAGATGTGATTCTAAGGACTTTCCTTGAATAATCTCAAGGTCCTCTAAGGTAGGTACTGTTATTACCATTACACAGATGAGGAAAGTGAAGCACAGAAAAAATAATTTACTGGTTCAAAGTTGATAAGTGATACTCTACTATAGCCTTCTTCCTATCCTATGTATGACCACAGGCTGGGAAAGCCCCTCCTGTCCAGTGTGTCTCCTGGATGGAGCCCTGAGAACTTATGACATTTCTGGAGAATTTTGATGCAGGTGAACATTCAGCAGAGATTCTGAGCTCCATGCTCTTAATCAGTAAGTGGAGCTCAAGTGTGGATCACGGGAGGAGACCCCAGGGCATCATTGCAGCTGTAATATTTGTGTATCTTACTTTACTCAGGTCTGATACTGAATAAAGGACAGGCACATAAATATTTTGAGGTGACCCACCTTTGAGAGTCAAGAGGTTATTGTTAGCTAGGAAACACTCCCACCCTTTTTTTGGTTTTACTTGTATTTTTCTCTGATGGTAGTTGAAGAAAAGTATGTGAATTTATTTGGCCATTTAATAAGTCTAGGTTTGCCAATATATCCTTTCAACTAGAATTGTTCTTATTGATTGTCACATTGACTCTTTCTTCCTTATTTCCACAGATCTGGTTGGAGTTGGAGGGTGAAAGAAAATGAATTCTTTTTCTGATTTACCTGCCAAGAACTTAACCACTGCAGTCAATATGACCAAGACTTTGTCCTCATCAGTAATGCATGGATTTAATTCCACTAATGACCCACCTTCAATGTCAATAACAAGGCTTTTTCCAGCCTTACTGGAATGCTTTGGCATAGTCCTTTGCGGCTACATAGCAGGAAGGGCCAATATCATAACATCAACACAGGCCAAAGGACTGGGAAATTTTGTCTCCAGATTTGCACTTCCAGCTTTATTATTCAAAAACATGGTTGTACTTAATTTAACCAATGTAGATTGGTCTTTCCTATATAGCATCTTAATTGCCAAAGCTTCTGTATTTTTCATTGTATGTGTATTAACCTTATTGGTTGCCAGTCCTGATAGTCGATTTAGCAAAGCTGGACTATTCCCTATTTTTGCTACACAAAGTAATGACTTTGCCTTGGGATATCCTATAGGTAAGTTATTTTTTATTTTTCAAGTGTTTAAAATATGCAAGTGTTTTAGAAGGTAACAAAATTTAAGGCTTTTAATTTATCTAACCATTTATTAGCAATAGATACTCTTATATCTGAGAAATCTTTCATATTTTTTCTTAAATATCTTTTAAATTAGGATGAATTATATTTTTTCCTTAACTTCAGAGTTTGAGGCTCCTTCAAAGATCTACCAAAATAAATGGTCATATCCAAATAAGCTTTGTGAATATTCTTTCTAATAGTATTTTTTCTTCTTAATAATAACATGTGAAAGGAGTTTAATGTCCAGGAGAGATTGAATTCTGATTTAAATTATGTAAAAAACATAGGTATGTATCTGTATAAAAACAGTCATTATTAAATGGTAGCAGTGGAAATTTATGAGTGACTTTCCCCTGCCTTATTTTTCTTACCATCTAGAATATATATTAATTTACATTAACGCTCATTTTTGAGCTTGTCCTTCAAAATGTCAGTGTACTTTAGTTGAAGTTAATTCCTTGTTTAAGAACAAAAATGGTGAGGGTTTTTTCACCTTTCCAACTCTTTAAAGCAACCTGATTTTATTTCTGTGTGTGTATGTTTTCCTGATGAAGCAGTAAACATACAGATTTGGAATGTTGAAATATATTGAAAGGAAACTTTTTTTTTCCAGAACACTCTGCCACTAAGAAAGTGTATACTTAGTTAACTAGTTTTTTAATTTAATTTTTATTTTTTTTATTGGGGAACAGTGTGCTTCTCCAGGGCCCATCAGCTCCAAGTCATTGTCCTTTAATCTAGTTGTAGAAGGTGCAGCTCACTGGCCCATGTGGGAATCGAACTGGCAACCCTGTTGTTCAGAGCTCATGCTCTAACCAACTGAGCTGCCCCAGTATTTTTATTTTTAAGTTAAAGATTATGTTGTGCTTTGATCGTGTATCATAATGTGAGGACCTGAATATTATGGATCTAATCATTCATTCATTCATTCGCTCATTCATAGGGACCCATTATGTGCCCATGACTATGCTAGTTGCTGGGAGTACATCTGTAACTACATCTATGAACAACATTCTTTTTCTTTTTAAGATTTTATTGGGGAAGGGGAACAGGACTTTATTGGGGAACAGTGTATATTTCCAGTACTTTTTATTGGGGAACAGTAGTGTGTTTATCCCAGGACTCATCAGCTCCATCCAAGTCAAGTTGTTGTCCTTTCAATCTTAGTTGTGGAGGGCACAGCTCAGCTCCAGGTCCAGTTGCTGTTGCTAGTTGCAGGGGGCGCAGCCCACCATCCCTTGTGGGAGTCAAACCAGCAACCATGTAGTTGAGAGGACGCGCTCCAACCAACTGGGCCATCTGGGAGCTCAGAGGCAGCTCAGCTCAAGGTGCCATGTTCAATCTTAGTTGCAGGGGCACAGCCCACCATCCCTTGCGGGAGTCGAGGAGTCGAACCAGCAACCTTGTGGTTGAGAGCCCGCACTCCAACCAACTGAGCTATCTGGCCACCAGGGAACTGAGCAGCAGCTCATTGACTTCATCTAGTTGTGGAGGGCGCAGCTCGCTGCCCATGCAGGAATCGAACTGGCAGCCCCATTGCCCAGAGCTTGCGCTCTAACCAACTGAGCCACCCATCGGCCCCTGAACAACATTCTTGTACATATTGAATTTACAGCTTAATGGGAAAATAAAATTAAAATAATATCAGGTAATGACAAGGGCCATAAAAATAAGTAAAGTATTATAGAGGGATAGGAATGAGGAGGTACAATTTGATGTAGGGGGTAAGTAAAAGCTTTCTGATGTATCTTGTGAGCAAGAGACTGAAATAAATTTAATAAAATGGACAATTGAAATCTACCATTAACTTTCAGATTTCTTATCCAGTAGTTTTGACATCCCCCCTCAGATTATCTCACCTCTGGCACCAAAAGGATTCTAGTGGACTATACTTTTCATCTTTCTCCTCCATCTCTTTTACCAGAAACAGATACACCTAAAAACTTAAATAACTATGAGTAAAGGAGGAGGTTTATGAGAGTGGTAAAAACTAGTCTCTTAAATAACTGAGCTGTAAATAGTCAGAAACTAGGTAGGTGTTCTTTAATGTTATTGAATTTTAAAATTAAGGATGAATCAAGCATTTAAATAAAGACTTTGGAAATAAAGGCAAGGAGTTAATGTGTTTATCCATTTCTTCAAAGCCATTAATACTTTAAATTTGTCAAGGTATTTATGTTATAAGGACCTGAGAAGTAGCTCAGTGTCATAGTGTTAAATATTTAATATATATTGCTGTATCTTAATTTGGACATAAACTAAGTATATAGTTTCATGCTCTCATAGATTAGTAAGCCCTAAATAGAACTAACATTTGTAACGTAATAGTTTATAGTGTACTTTCTTATGTATCTATCTCTTTTGAGGTAGGGCTGATATTATTGTCCTCGTTTTCAAATAAGGAGACAGGCTTATAGAGATTTAATTGCCTTATCCCAGGTCACACAGTTTACAGGTGCCTGAGACCCAAACCTAGGTCTTCGGGTTCTAAATCCAGGGCATTCTCTTAGGCTACACAGTTATGTAACATGCCCATTTACTCCTGAGAAGACCCAATTAACCCTTGTAATACATTACTTTCAAAGAGAATCAACATTTTTATTATATTGACGTTAATCTATAAGTCTTCCATAAAATGAGTAGTAGTAGAAAAAGACCTATTAAATGAGTTTGTCCATTTTCATATCAAAGCAGACTCTCCAACTAAAAAAATGTAGTCAGCCATGTTCGTTGCTGCTTTTCTTGTGCCCCACATTATATCGGTGAATCTGGAAATAATCATGTTCCCAGCAGTGTGCTAGCCCAGTTTTTCCTGATGATTAGGCTTATAGATTTTGAGTTGTAATATCTGTGTGGTGTTTTTTTGTTTTAAATCACAAGTCATATAAGAGCTCTTGTAACATTAGATTGTAGACAATACCTTTACCAGAAACTAATCGTATACACAGAAGTACTTTTTTCACATATCTGCAGATTAGAAGGTGTGATACAGAGCTACAGGGTCATGTGTCTGCTGCAGTGAGGTTATTTTTTATTGCAGTCCATGCCCATCTGCCTTCTGGCCTCATTCAGTATGAACAGAGGAGACTGTGTCTCTAGAGAGAAGACCCTCTCACTTTGTTATGTGGCCTCTCCCAGGAATTTCCACTTTCTTGTTCACAGATAAACATCACAGCTTATAAGAAATGTCCTTTTTAAGACTTTGGTCCAAACATCAGTCCAATTTATAGGTGATACAGGAGAAGGTAGGTAATGAATAAAGAAAAAGGACCGTCATGTTTCCTTTTTCTCTATACTATGACAATTATAACAGTCTATGAAACTACATTAAAATGATTTATCTATACCCAAGTGACAGGAAACTACAGTGCCCTATTACAAACTAAAAAAAAGCTCACTGTTTTTTAGAATAGTTCATTTCATAAATACTCAAAGAAATCTGAATGTGAGAAGAAACCAAGAATCTACCACAGTGAAATGTTGATTTCAGCAAATCAGAGCAGTTCCCTGCCTCTGTCATTAAAAGACACTAATAGGGCGTAGTTAAATCCTATAATTTATTCTTCAAACAATGCTGATAGCATAAGTACCCTGACTAATCATAATTATGCTCTAGTGCTTGAATTGTAAACAAAAAGGAAATGAAACATTTAACTATATGCCCGTTAAATAATAGAATGATCTTGTCTGAGTCTTTGTATTAGTTGCTAGGGATTGAAAACCTGCCGGGATCAAAAAAGGAGCCACAGTGGGTGGCTAATTTTGTCTTAGTTCTTCAAAGCTATGTATAATAATTCCTCATAGTGGGATTCTCCCCTCCCCCCAAGAACCTTATTTAAAAGTATTAATTAATTAGAACTTAATAGTTGATATATTTGACTAGAACCCTGATTTGTTAATATGGGTCACTTTTTTCATATATTTTTTTTTCAGATTTGGAAAACCATCTTCAGATTGATAACAAAAGAATAGCACTACCAATTTATAAAGACGTAATGTTAAGTAATTACGCAAATGAATGGCAGAAATGGGCTGAAATTTCCATGTTGAACCATTTTCTTCTAGTAATTTAACAAGTGTTTACTTATTCCCAATTTTTTGCTGTCCCACTAGACTACACTTCTTTTGCCTTTAAATACCTGTTCAACTGACTTAAAATACCCCAGTTGTAACCTGCTTTATAAATATTCAGAATATGAAAAAAGGAGAAAATTTGGGTATAAAAAGAAAAGAGGTTAACAAATAACAATTAAATTACTGTGTGTTATAAAATACATTTTTACTCTGAAACCTTTGATATTCATTGATGTGTTAATTGCATTCAGCAACTATTTTCAGATTTGCTCAGCACTGCTGGGAACTGGAGGTGATAAATGGATTTGAACTTAGAATTTGTTTAAGTGGCACTAGTATAAAACAAGGTACTAGAGCCATCCAGAGATGAGGAGATCCATGATATAGATTGAAGGCTTGGTGGAAGAAGTGGTACCTGAGAAACAGTAGGCAAGATTTTGATAAGAAAGGAAAGATTTCAAGAAGTTGGGGTGATGGTCAACATATAGAACTAGTTATGAATCTGATGTTTGTCTGGTGTAACTATGATATTAAACTGGCTGATTGAGGCTTTGCATTACGGAATAGATGGGTATTCCCAGAGAGATGAGCTGAGTAAATAAGGGGCCAGTTGTGGAGATTGGACTGTGAATGTCAAAAGAAAGGTTTTATAGCTGTTCTTACGGGTGGTGAGAGCTGTGGGAAAATCTTAATTTTTGAAAGTTAAGATTTAGATACTATTGTATTGTCAGCAATGAATATAATGGATGAAAGGGGTGGTCAAGAAAAATCAAAAGGATATTGGTTGGAAACACATTAACCCAATTTTGAAATTTTTGGCTAGTGGCCGTAGTAGGAATCAAGAGGAGAAAAATACAAAAGATCCTGCAAAAGAAGAAAGTACTTGGTGAATGGCTAGCCACAGATAATAAAGACTGTTGCTCATATTTGCACTGAGCTTTCAAACAATCTAAAGTCTATTATATGACAGAGATTAAGTGCTAGTGTGCCAGGAAAGTAAATTCTGGGGAGGGGCTTTGTGTGCTGTAAGTTGTCAAAGGAAATTACCTTATGCATTTTATCTTGGCCACTTGGGAAAATTCTTATGCTCAGATGGAAAACACAAAGCTTTTCCAAAATATACTCTCTGTTTTAAAAAGAGTGATGGGCAGGTGTGGATGCCTTTCTCTTAGAGATAGAATATCTCAGAACAAGTATAGGTACCTAGGGATGGTTATCAAAAGTGCTGCTTTTTTTACTTAAAAGATGAAACCTTATGAAACATGAAAGAAAACTACCGAGGGGTATAGAGCTGGTATATTTAATTTGGAAACTGGAAAGAATTTGTGAAATTTTATGTAATCAAATATGTGTTGTTTAACCACTGCTTTATTTCAGAACTATTATAGACCTCTGTATGTGCTTAGCTGAAGAAAGGGAATTGACTCTCATAAAAAATAGTTTTTAGCTAATGAGAACAAGGTGAACTTCTGCAGCTTATATAATCTAGTTACATAACTTTAATGGGACATGTGCATGATATTAATTGAACTTACGTATCCCGAGTAAACAAATATATTTTCCTACCTCTGTCACTTTATCTTAATGTAAATTGAGAAAGTTAATCTTGTACATTTTTTTTCACATGGTTGCCTCCTTCCTTGTGAGTGATTGTGTTTGTTCTTTTCATCTTTCTTAACCTCAAATCATTTATGAATCAGCTTTCATATAATAGATTGAATAATTTCAGGACTCATTGCCAAAAATGTGCCTACAGACCAGGTTGCTTACTTCAAAGTTCTAAGTTGCCCTGATCAACCCACGACCAGGCCACCACCCCTCACTTCCACCAAGAAACTGCTAAAAGTCTGATCCAACCCAATCGCTTCTAAGGCGACTCAGAAGGGATTAAGTTCTAAAGTCATCATGTACATTCAAACCCTTGAAAAAGCCCTTAAATCACCTACAAAATATAGCACACATACTTTGTTTTTGTATACTGTACCAATTCTCCTAAGTCTAACAGAGCCAAATTTTTCTCTCGCATTGTTGGTCATTGAACAGCAAGTGAAGTAATTAGTTTACATTTGGGAATATGCTTTATGAAAAACAAAAAAAAAAGAAAACAAAAAAAACTTTTGTTTTCCTAAGAGGGTGTAGTTGAATTTGTGTTAGTTTAATGTGCTTTACATGACCACTGTATTCCCCTCCCAAACATTTCTTATCCAATTTTACATCCCTAATTCTTCCGCATCTTAACTGGTCCTCCCTGAAGCCATTCATTCCCTTTCATTCCTCTCAAATGGAGGTTGCCCGTTCTCCCGCAGGCATACTGCATGAGCAGTGGTAGATAGGAATGGCATCTTCATAGATACCTCGTACCTCCCGTGGGCCACTGTTCTTTGTTGTTTTATAAAAGCTACCTCTTTGAGATTCATGCTCCTGACTAGACGCTTAAACTCATTGCTGTCATCTGCTGACCTCATTCTGGTCATTCCTCCTGCATTGAAGACTTGACTATCTGGCTTCCTGTTAACTTCTCTGCTCCCAACTTTTGCCATTATCTTGTTCGACATTAGCATCCATGTGAACTACCCATCAAATTCTCTGCCCTCTTAGTTCCTTGACCTCCCGATCTCCAGTGATGTTGTTCTGTACTCCATTTCAGCCACCAACTAACCTGGTCATCTTAGGTCATCCTGGACCTAGTCATCTGGGAAATATTAAATTCAGTAGCTCACTATCTGACTTACTCTGAACTCCTAAACTTCCAACACCGTGTACTTCTTAGACTTCGCAGAGAACTCCAGTCTCTGACCCCTCTACTTTCTGTCAGCCATCTCCCATCTTTCCTCCTTCTCCTGTATAGCTTGGACTCCATCACTTCAGTGCTTGTTTTGTAGTTCGTGGTCTCCTACTTGCTTCTCAGCCCTCCATACCCTGACTTCTGCTTCCCCACTCCAGTGAAACTTCTCTCTCAAAGGAACCAACAACCACTTTGTTGCTATTACTACTTAAGCATTTAATGTGTTACAAGAATTTTACTTTGAATTGTTTCTTTTAGGAATTCTACAATTCTGCCCTTTTATTGTGACTAGTCTAAGCTGCTATTCAGTAAAAATTAGTGGGTATTACTAAAAATAATTTGTAAAAGTTGCTTATCATTTTATAACATAATGTGTCGTGGTTTTTTTTGGGGGGGGTGTTTGGTTTTGTTCTCTTTTTAGCTTTCTTACTAAAAATGTACTTTTTCCAAAACAAGGCTAGTGAGGTCATTCTGCACTATTTAGATTAATTTATAATATGCTATAATTAAGCTCAAAAAACATTATATACATAATTTATTAATATGTTTCTGTGGTAATTGTTTTTAAATCAATTTTAATTCTTGTTTTTCAGTTGAAGCTTTATATCAAACTACATACCCAGAATATCTCCAGTACATTTATTTGGTGGCACCAATATCGCTTATGATGTTAAACCCTATAGGGTTTATTTTCTGTGAAATCCAGAAATGGAAAGACACCCAAAATGCTTCTCAAAACAAAGTGAAAATTGTGGGGCTTGGACTTCTGCGTGTATTACAGAACCCAATAGTATTTATGGTCTTCGTTGGCATTGCCTTCAATTTTATTCTTGATAAAAAGGTGCCCGAATATATGGAAAATTTTCTTGATGGACTTGCAAATTCTTTTTCTGGATCAGCTCTATTTTATCTTGGTCTTACAATGGTAGGAAAAATAAAGAAACTGAAGAAGTCGGCATTTGTTGTACTAATACTTCTCATCACAGCTAAACTGTAAGTTGCACTTATTTAACTTGGGGATTGTACTTTGTGAAAGCCTTGAATTTAGCCAGTTTATTAGGATGTGTCTGCAACTATTTTCTCCTTTCAATAGTCTAATAGTAATAATCCCTCTGAATTGAATAGTTGTGATTTAAAGGAAAATATGATGTGGAAAGTCATTTCCTTATTCCGTGTAGGTAATCCATTTTTCTGTCAGAGGATAAAGACTATTGGTTTCCCTTCAGCTTTTATATAATTTTACTTAATATCTCCTACGGTACCAGTTTGATCGTATTTTTAAGGAATTTTGCAGGATTTCTGAGTTTTCTAAATCTATTAAAATCTTAAAGTCAAAAGCATCTTAATCATGATAAAACAATAATTTTGAATATAAATTATTTTTTATCATGAATTTGGGGGAAATATTCTGTAATTCTGAGGGTGGCTGAATTTCTAAATAGAAGTAAGTCAATATGCATGATTGCTATCAAACATCTGATCCTAGCCTGACAAATAAAAAGTTCTTATCAGCTCCTTAGTTAATAGTTCTTCACCTTACTTAGTTCATTAGCCATGGAGTTATATTTCATGGTGCAAATGATATCGATTTTAGTGCAAGATTATCCCAAGGTACTTGGGGTATATTTAACTATGGAATTCAGCTCTTGTATAGACAATTCAATTCATGAGACCAGTGCAATATGAAATAGTATCTATATTTTCAAAATAGTAAAAATATAAGTTCTGAATATTATTTAACATGGTATTATGATCCTCAGAAGTAAAGTATTAATTAATATTGCCACAGTAATAAATAGGGGTCTAGCAACAATAGTATTATCAACTTCAACTTAGAAGTAGAATCTAAATATTCTCATTTTTTAAATCATTTTTTCTGTGTCTTTGATCCCTATTCAATATTTTCATCTTTTTTTTTTTTTTTGGAGTAGTTCTTTACTCCATCCTAGAGCATCTCTCTGTGTGCTGCTGTGACAATGTCATCAACCTTAGTCTTGTTCTTTTTAAAGGAAAGCTCCAGTAGCTCAGCTACTGGTGATATGTTCTTTCTTGTTTAATAATTGACTCTTCACAGGGTCTGGATTTCACTAATATTCTGCCCTGTTTTAGTTGTTTCAGTTCCCTTTGCTAAATTTTTTTGTCTTTACAAGATGAAAAGCTAATTTTAAAATACCTATTTTTCTACTGGTTTTGAGAATCTAATTGAACAGCAATGTTATCATTACCTGAACCATTTAAACCTCTGGTTATAATAAAGACCAGCTTTTTTTTTTTTTTTCTTTCCAGAATTGAGTTTAGTAATTTTCTTGAAAAAAGTTTACTCAGATTGTCAATATTTTTTTAACGTTTCAATGAACTAATAGAGGAAGCAAGAAACAGCAACTATTATGACAACTTTTTCAAGATAGTTATTTGTAGAATCAAAAAATCTGAATTTTTTCCCTCCTAATCCCTGATGTTTGAAGTGTTTCTAGAATAACGTTATACTATAAATGGCTCCAAGTTGAATTCTTGATTCTTTCAACAAAGGGTCCACAAGTGGGCATATAAGGAATGTATTCATGCCAATAGATACACGTTCTGGGCAGGAAGAAGAAGAATAACGTAATGCCAAGTTCACTAGAGTAATTTACTCCTTGGGGACCAGCATGCTTTAATATTCAAGTTATGATGCATTTCCTGTTTCTCCAGCCTGGTGCTGCCACTTCTGTGCAGAGAAACGGTGGAACTCTTGGACAAGGGCGGCAGTATAGTGAACCACACAAGTTTGTCGAATTATGCATTTTTGTATGGTGTCTTTCCTGTAGCACCAGGAGTGGCTATCTTTGCAACACAGTTCAACATGGAAGTAGAGATTGTATGTATATACTACTTTCTAAGTTTGATCATCTGTGTGGTTAGTAGCAAATGAATTTCCAAAACACAGAAATCAGCATTCTTCTATGAGAATTTGATATCTATAAGCTATTTCATTGTGTATAAGGAGGTATCATGTAACATCACATAACAGTAGAATTATTTAATCTGGGGTCTTTATTCAGTCATGACTTTTTTCATTGTTCTTTTTCAGTGTGAGTGTTTTATTGCTGTACTTATACTTAAGCCTAAAAGTTATTTACAGAAGGGTAACTTTTAAATTTTGAGGGAAAATAACCTACTTCATTTATTGATAACTTAACCACCAGATGCAAAAAAACCACATAATCAACTGCAGTAAATAGCTAAAATCAACACCAAATTGTTACCAGTGTCTAAGCATATTGTAGATGTTATGTACAGCATTACAATAAATGTCTTTGAAATATAACATGAAGGAACTAAATTGTTTAACAAAGGTCAGTGCCTTTTTTTAATCTGTAAAATGTTTGCGTAATAATTCTTCTCTTTTTGAATTGCTCTTATTGCCCTATATTTTATGAAATAGTATCAAAGGAAACTGGTCATCAATTTAATCAGATCATTAATATGGTTTACTTCCAAGAACCTGGAAGATAACCATAAGCAGTGGGACGTTTACTATGTGTTATGTGCAAATATAAATCGAGTATAGATTGGGAAAGGAGCCAAGGGAATATAACTGTTTCCTTTTTTTTTTTTAACTGATCTTATGTTTTTCTTTAATGCTACTTGAAATTTTTTTTTAATTGGGGAATATTGGGGAACCGTGTGTTTCTGCAGGGCACAGCTCAGCTCCACATCCAGTTGCCATTTTCAATCTTTAGTTGCAGGGGGCGCAGCCTACCATCCCATGTGGGAATTGAACCGGCAACCTTGTTCACGCTCTAACCAACTGAGCTAACCGGCTGCCCCTCCGAAAGCTCAGTGGCAGCTCATTGTCTTCAATCTAGTTGTGGACGGTGCAGGTCACTGGCCCATGTGGGAATTGAACCGGCAACCCTGTTGTTGAGAGCTCGCCCTCTAACCAACTGAGTCATCTGGCCACCCAACCGTGTTTTCTTTTAAGAACTCTCAGAAAGGGGGAATATGTTATTAGATAACATGCTGGATTCTGTGAAGTCTTTTTACTGACTTTTGCTTTTATTTTAGAATGCCTTAATATGCTGTGGCTATTTAAAGTTTAAGGTAATTGTTTAAGTGTGACTCTGACCCTTTCCTCAATTTGATTTCATTTTTGTAGATAACCTCAGGGATGGTAATAAGCACGTTCGTGTCTGCACCCATCATGTATGTTTCTGCCTGGTTACTGACCTTTCCCTCAATGGACCCTAAGCCATTGGCATATGCCATCCAGAATGTTAGCTTTGATATAAGTATTATCAGCCTGGTCTCCTTGGTAAGTATGTTTCAGTGTAAAACTGAATGAAAACCACAGAGTGAGTTTTCATTGGTAACAGAAGTTTAGGGATTTAAAAATCTAATTTCTTAGGCAATAGAGAATGCTAAAGTCTGCCTATAAAATATAACATCAGCCTTCTGAGTTTTGTCTTTCCAACTGAGTCAGAGTTGGGTAGCAGACAAGGCATGAGATTTAGTCAGACCTAGATTTGACTGCTGGCCCTATCACAAACTAGCTGTATATCTCTGTGGCGTTACCTTAACTTCTCTAAGCTTCAGTTTTCTCACTATAAAATAGAGATAATTTACCTATTTCCAGGGGTTGTTTTAAGGATTATATGAGATAATATGTGTGAAAAACATTCTGCACATGGTGAATCACTGTACAAATACTAGCTGTTATACAGTGAATCATGGGGTTGGGGGATCCTTGGGACCATATCCAACCACCCATTGCATTTTAATGAAACTTCTTGATATATCTACTTCTTGGACAACTAGAGTATCTTATAGATCATGTTGCCTAGTAAATTCAAGTAGTCTGGCTGGAAAAGAGTAAGACAACTTTCACTATTAAAGGAAAGGAGGTGGGGAGGCATATATATATGCAACAAATAAAGGCATGATTAATGTAATTTTTAGGAAATTTCACTTCTGTTGCATATTAAAATCAATGCCCGCTGATAAGAAGGCAGTTTGGGAAGAGAGACAATATAAATTTTAATTGACAGTGAAGGGAGACGAAAAAAGGAAATGAACCAGCAAACTTAGCTGGCCACTGTCTAGGTAGAATAGAAACCCAATCCTTTTAAATAAAAGAAATGCAAGATAATCTTAAGGGAGACAATGTGTATTGTTTGAAGTAAGACAGCCTGGAATTTCCAATATTTATTTACTACCCCCTGAGCCAATATGGTAGAATTGAAAAGGAGAACTTAAAATAGTGAACTGTAACTGCATCTCCCATCTAAACTCTTTTCCTGAATAGTTGGCTATGAACCTGTGTCACACCCCAGCCACCAGAGGTAGGGAAAGTTAGAACATGGTCCTCGTCAAGGCATTAGTTCTTAAAGACTGTCACTTTTGGACAGTTTACAATAGGATCTCTCTGTGCTTTTTATTTTAATTTGGATATAGTCATTTACCTTAATACCCGTTTGGGAACTAAACAGGTTAAAGTAAATATTGGAATTTCTGAACCAAGATAAAGAGGATTTTTTACAGAGGCTAATCAATGAACTATTTAATAAGTAAATATGAAGACTAAGAAACTAAATAACTTTTGAACTCTTTGTCTTTAAGATCTGGTCTCTCGCTATTCTTCTTTTGAGTAAGAAATATAAACAGCTTCCTCATATGCTTACAACTAATTTACTCATCGCTCAGGTTAGTAAACCAACAAATATTTAGAATGATGCTTTTCTCATTGATTAAACTACTGTAGAGGAAAAAATTACTTCTCTGTGTTTTTCCAGTTATAAAGTCAAAAGTATTTTTTACCGAATGCAATCAATTACAAGTTGATTACAATTAATTTATCCCTAAATTATTAAATATTGCAGTAGTTCTTGAATTATATAAAGTTGAGGCTAATAATGGCACTTGATGATAATTTTGCATTTTTTAATAGAAATAATTGAATCCTTAAAAATTAAACTCTCACAATCTTATTTTTCTAGTTAAATCTTTGCATATCTTAAAATTATAATGGAAAGAAGGTTAGCATTTTCTGTGTAAACCATTATTAAATATAAGGTTAGTATTTAGAATGTTGTCATCTGTGTCAATTGAATATGTAAATTGTTAAACATGGTATAACAGGGTTTCTTTTTACCATAAAACTTGAAGCTTTTGTGTAACTAGTATGCAATAGTTGATAATTATTCAGCAATAATTTAAAATAAATAATAATATATTTGCTGTGAATAAAACATGAGTGTGACTCATATGAATATGACTGACTTTGTTTTTTTCATAATTTTTTCTTTAGTCTATTGTGTGTGCTGGAATGATGATATGGAATTTTGTTAAAGAAAAAAATTTTGTTGGACAGATTCTGGTGTTTGTTCTATTGTACAGCTCCCTCTATAGCACCTACCTATGGACAGGTAAGTTGGATCATGAATGGAAATTTAGGTCTGTCCCCCTACTAGAAGCACTCCTATTTGAAGTCTCCTAGTACAGGATTAAGGCATTCTTTCAGGCAGTTCCACCCGCTAACATAGGCAGTCTGCAAAGCTGAGTTCTGTTTCCTGATGTACTCTATTTTCTGCCTGGGTTCAGGCAGTTTCCTGTCACGTGGTCCTTTTCCTCAGCATCTTTGGCTCTAGGCCACAGTCAGCCCAGCTCTCCTTTGGAAACACCAAGAGAGCAGGCACTGGAGGCAGGTAGAGAAAGTAGGGAATGGGCAGAGAGGTCTGAGGTGTGTAAGGTGTGTCCAGAGCTCACTATTAGAGTCCAACTGAACTGAATGAAAAATTCTCGTTCTGCCGTAAGCAAATGACTTAACTTTTACTGTCTCCATTTCCTTATCTGTAAGACAGGGGACTGGGTTATCCCACTTTACAGAGTTATTTCGAGAATTAAATGAAACATGGTTGTTTATGCCTGGTACATGGTAGGCACTCAACAAACAGAACTATATTATTAAATAGAGGGAATAGCGGTAATATAAGAATAAGAAAAGTAAGGGGGAAAAGGGTATGGACATAGAAGAGTACCCAGTAAGAAAGACTGTTTCCCATTTCAACTAACTCCAAAAAAGGTACTGAAAGTGGTTTAGCACATTGGTATTTTGAAGTATAGTATTTGTTTGGATGCATACATTCTGGCATGTTTGTGAAACATTCTAATCTGGCTGTTTTGTACTCATACATACCACAAATGTGAACCTGTAAAATAGCACATAAAAGGAAATTGTAGAAGGGCAGGGCTGGTGACATCCAGCCTGTTAGGAGGCAGGTGTCAGGAAGTGACAGTGAGGGCCAGGACTTTGATTTCATGCCTCAGGATCAAAAGAAGGACCCATCTAAGTCAACAGCCTTTTGAAGTTAAAACAACAGTGTGGTGAGGAATTACTGAATGAAAACTTCAGTGCATAGAGAAGGGTTTGTGCTTTTTAAAGGCAAGTACCCCTTGCATAGCATAAGTTTTCATGAGATGTCAACTTAAAACAGCCTAAAGACTTTACTTCCAAATACAGATGAACCAACTTGATCTCTAATACTTAGGGTTATTAAGGCTAAATTTATAATGAGAATAAGGGAGCAACAAATAGACCAATGCATCAGAAAGGCTCCCTGAACTCCTCAGGGTAGGCATGCCAAGATCCATCCAACAGCACTTCTGAATGTCTTCACCTGATGAAGTGCCCTTTCACCTTGGGATGATTCTAACAGAATTTTAGGCCTAACGTGCCATTTTAAATCATTTCATTCAGCCATTTTCAACATCACTCGTTTGCATACCGTTCTCATGACTTTTGTCATAGCTGCATACCATTTGTCCTTTTTTCCCCTTAAAATTGACTCACTTTTTTTATTTTAATAAGTTGAGCCTTTATCAGTAAAATCCCAGGTTTCATGAGCTAGTTAAAAGTTTTTCAAGCACATGTTAAAATAAATACATAACTAGTCAAAACTTTTTCAACCTTGTGTCGCCTGTTGTCTCTACCCTTTTGGAAACACTGGTCTGGTTTAAATTCTTCATTTTGCAAATGAGGGACATAAGGCCCAAAGATTGTAACTGATTCAGGCAGGAGCTCTCATACCTTAATTAGTGAGAGATCCAGGGCTGGACTGGGCATGTTCCCATGTCAGTCTATTCACAAGGAAGAAATAATGAACATTAGAAATTTAAAGAGTGCCCTTGCGACCGTTAACACAGTTGGCACACTGTGGTGATTGATTACTTGTTTCCTTGTCACTTTGAAAACCTGGAACTGTAGAGTGTACAAATGTGTTTAGAGAAGAGTGGTAGAATTATAGTACCTCTTCAACTTGAGTAATATGTGGGTCCCTGTAAAGAAAACCGATTCTCAAGGACCTTAGTGTTGATTTATACTATTTCTAGCACAGTGTCACTTAATCTGTACGATCTTAAATCTTATATATGGCTAATATACAACTTTGAAACCAAAGCAAATTCACAGATGAGATTCAAACAAAACTATAAACTCAGTAATTCTAATTAGCAATATTAATTGACACGACAAAGGATCTTGTTTTGCTAATCTGAATCACAGCTTGAAATGTAAAATGGAACCCATTTCTCTGGTTAGGTTTTTTTTTTTTTCAGTTTGGCCGGCCTTTATTTCCATGTGTGGGTTTCTGACCTGTTTTCTCACTGCTTTTCTCTCTTCAAACTACCAAAGAACATTCATTTGGACCGTGTGTTGTGATATCATTTGGCCTTCACTTGGCTCAAACTGAATATAAAACCAAATGTAAGCCCTGAAATCATGAGACTGTACTTTGGTTATAAGAAGGACATCTAGGTGATTATAATTGAAAATATACCAAAAAGACTTAAAATTTATCATAGAAATTTCCAGATCCTGAAGAATATGTCTTAGGAACTCTCCAGATCTGAGTTTTAGAAACACTAATGGAGTTGGACTTACCAGGGAGCAGATGTCTGGGTTTCTAGTCTTGCTCTGCCCTCTGCTGGCTGTGGGGCTTGGGCAAACCCTTGTTTCCGTATCTGTAAAATGAAGCTGTTCTTTTAAAACAGTGGTCTCTTCGGACCCTAAAGTTCTAAGATTCTATGACCATGTAGATTTATTAAATACGATGTTACTTGTACAAATAATTAGGCATAAGTGATATGGAAAGCTTAAGAACTTTAAAACTTTTTTATTAAGTGCATATTATATTTGTATTAAGGTCCATCGTTTAGATTTGGGGCATTTTCCAAAAAGAAAACCTGTGTAAGAATTACCTGTACTTTCTTAGCACAAGCAGAGTGGGGTTTTTTATGCTTAGAATTGTTCTGTAGCCGCTTAAAAAAATTAGATTCCAAACACATCAGTCAAAAGAATAAGATGATTTGGGGCTTTTGAAAAAATCCTCATGTATAAAACAAGAAGATTTGAGTAAAGACATTATAGAAGGGAAAACACAAATGATTTTGAATTAAGAAAACTTGCTTCAAAATACTGGGGACAGCTTTTACTTAAAAGGAGTAAATTCTAGGGCAAAAACTACAGGCTGCTACTGAAATAAGCTTGGCTAAATAAAGTTCCATGGTCTGATCAACATCAAGAGTAATTATGTATCTTTCAATCTCTGTTTCTTGTTCGAAGGCCTTCTAGCAGTTTCTTTGTTTCTTTTGAAAAAGAGAGAGAGGGTACAAATTCCTGTTGGAATCATCATAATATGTGGCTGGGGGTAAGTTGGTAGTTTTCTGTTTTCTTACATGTTTCCATATGTGCAATGTTAAACAAAAAAATATAACTTCCACAGCTGGAAGTCTTTTTAAAACAAAGAGTGTATTAGGCCATTGCTAGCAAAAAAGACCAGTCTTGGGGCATGGAGGCTAAACCACCAGCAGCATGGCTAGGTAGGAAAGAGAACATGTCCATTGTCTCGGAGTTTGCAAATTTTTTATACATCAAGTAAGGGGAAGGGGAAAGAAAGATGTAAGCCGTCTAAAGAATTTACATTAGCTATAGGCAAAGGGGTGGGAGAAAATGAAGCAGGGCCAGCTCTGGGATGGTCAGAGTCTGCGAAAAGAAATGTCTGCGCCTGTGGACTGGCTATGGGCAGCAGTCTGGAAAGTAGCAGGAAGCGCCTGGAGTTCCATGGTGCCTGGCTAAAAAACAATCTGCGGAAATAGGCACCTGGACATCAATCCAAAATTCCAATAGATTAACAGAAATGTGAGCAGTCTTTTGTTAGGTGGCCCACCGCCATTACTAGACTAACAGTTCTGTCTCTCTCATTCTTCAGCCACTGTAATTCAATTTAGAATATCTCAGAATTTTTTCCTGTCAGCAGTAACTACTGTTCATCCTCTTTCTCTCTAAACGCTTGTTATTGCAGAATTCCTGCTCTCCTTGTGGGTGTTCTTTTGATAACTGGAAAACATAATGGAGATAGCATTGACTCAGCCTTCTTTTATGGAAAAGAGCAGGTGAGAGAGAAGAGCTTATTGACAGTTCTATTCTTGGTCTCTGTTTAGCTTGTTAATGTGTTTTACTATACTTCCATTAAAATTAATTTTGAAAATCTATTCCAACTTACTACATATCACACTGGTGATCCTATATAACTTTGTTAAGTCACACTTCAAAATGTGGTAAAGATTTTACATGTTTATGTTTTTATCTGAGGACCTTCAAATGTTTGACACTTACTAAGTCTTCTTAACCACATTTATGAATTTATGTTTCTTCTACTCGAGAAAATAGTGATTAATTTAAAACCATTTAATAAATTAGCAATAATATAAAAGCCAAGTTCTTTACTTGCAATCCTATAATAAATTTATAGGGTTTTTTTTTTATATAGAACAAAAAGTATCTGGGGGGAAAAGTGTGCTTGAAAGCCTATAAAGAAGGAGACTTGTGGGACCTGCTGACTCAGAAATTCTCTAGGCAGTAGGGCCCAAGGATGTGTCTTTTTTTAAAGCCTCCTCAAGTGATTTCCATTTCTTACCCTTTATTTTTTTCTGTTTTGTAATTTTGAATTTTATTGGGTTGTTGTGAGAATAAATAAGATTATATATAGAAAAGAATTAGATTAGAGCTGGCATATAGTTAATACTCAATAAATATTAGCTATAATTATTTATCTTTGATATTATTACCATAAGAGAGTCTCTAGTTGAAGTACACTTGAACTATGTATTAAAGCAAGCAAAAACTTTGAGGTAAAGAAAATCTGTAAGCAGTCATTTAGATTGCTTGTAAAGGAAACCCATGGCATTGATGTATAGTGAAAGCAGCTCTAGACATCTTATATGATGACAAGCAAACGCTGATATTTCTACAAGCAACGTACATCCCTTCCATATTCTTCCTCTTTTTTAAGAACCACTGTTCCAGAGCATTCATAGCTATGGAGATATTGCATTTTCCACCAAACATGTGCCCTTAAACTATTCTACCAAGATTATCAAGATGGGATTATAACAATGGCCTAATGTCCTTTTGAACTGTTGGCAGATGATCGTCACCTCAGTCACCCTGTTCTGCAGCATTGTCATAGCCGGGGTATCACTCATGTGCATGAACCACACCACCCAGGCAGGACAATATGAAGGTTTCCAGCAGTCTCAGCACCACGCCGCCGCAGAGACTGGCAGCACGGCTTTTGAGGAGAGCCCAGTGCCGATAAATGAACCCGAACCTTTTACAAGTGCCATCCCAGAGACAAGTATGATCCATAAACATAAAGAAACTCTTACGTGCCTGTGTAGCGTGTGTCCTAAATGTTTTCTTTAAGGCAATTTCTTTGAGCTATTTTGAATATCACAGGTATTTGTCAAGTGAGGAACTTGAAGGATAGGCGATAATAGAAAGAGCTTGCAAGTTCATTCATTAGATTCTTGTTTGTAAGTCTTTTGTTAGGGTAATCTTTTGGTAAATCCTAAAACTTCTCCGGACCTGAGAGTTTTAGAAGACAGTAACAACTGAAGGAAGGCCCTTTCTAGGAACCTAAGCACCTACAATTGTTAATGTAACAGCATTATACCAGGCAAGCACCATCAATAAAATGAAAAAGGCGGCCTGATTAAAGCAAGGTTAATGGTGTAAGTCAGGAGTTGGCAATGTAAAGTGCATGGGCCGAATCTGGTCCCCCACCTGTTTTTGTATGGCCCAAGAGCTAAGAATAGTTTGTACATTTATAAAGGGTTGAAAAATTACATTTGTGTTTCCACTAACATTTTTAAAGCCACTCTCCCTAAGTCAACAGTACTTTCCTAATCATAACCAGCATCCTCTCCTTCCTCACTTTCTTTGTGAATTCTTGCATTTATCCTATAAATCTATCTACTATTTGTTTTCAGTCAGGGCTAGCCTACTGTGTCTTCCTCTCCCATGAGTGTTTCAAAATAGGCTACGAAAGGCCTGAGAACTATCTGTGGGGAGCCCTAAACTAAGTGTCCTAAGCCCAGAGACTTTTGCTGCTACCTCTGTACCTGTCTTTACATGTTCTTTAAATGCTGTGTCTTTACCTGTACCATACATTTTCTTTAAATGCTGTGTCGTCTCCAGCAGGAAAACTAGCTTACACCTTTACTGTAAATAAATGGAGAGCCAAAGACAGCTATCTCTCACCTCCTCAGGAAACCTTCTGCATTGTTTATATTTCCCTCTTGTTATCTCACTTTTATAATTGCTTTTTAAATCATCTGTATAACCCACTAGACTGTAAGAGCTGTGACTTACTTGCCTATCATTATGGCCTCAGCACCTAGCATGGTATCAGATTCATCGTACACGTTTAGTAACATTGGTTAAATGGCTGGCCAGCTGCCTGGATGGATGGATGGAATATGCCATGATTTTCTGAAGCTGCCCTGGAAGCTGCCATGGCAGAGTACTTGTTTATTTGCCTATTCACCTGTGTTCCTAGGGAACAGGTTTTAAACTTGTCGGGTTCTTTTCCTTCCCTAAATCCTGCTCTCTTCTGCCCTGCTGCTAGTTGTATCGACACATTACACATGGGCTGTCCAGCCTGGCCTCCCCAAAGTCAGTAATACAAAGTAGTTCACTCTGCTCTGCCCCTTGCTACACATTTGTCAGAGACCCATAGTTTTCATGTGTTATAGTGTGGAATTATAACTGAAAGGGAAATTAATCCATTTTAATATGAGATCAAACATCTGGTTAATAAAAGAAAAGGCTAGTGAGCTACTTATATATTCTTCTTATATGTTTAAATGAAAAAACTGCCATAGCACTTTTCACAGTGACCATAATCTGTGTGTGTGTGTTTGTGTTTCCCTATCGTATGTCATTTGAGTGGACTGGCTTTATATCTGTTTTCTTAATAATTTTATCTTAGCTGATTTAAGCTTTCGGGTTTCTGGATCAGAGCGCTGGGCCAGATGATCTCTGGATTTTTTATTATTCTGTGGCTCAATTTTAACCTTAAGATAGCATCATTATTGTAAATTTTGGAAGACATTTGTAATAGCTTATTATAGATTGTACTGTTCATTCTTTTGAAATCTTTTGTTTTGTTTTTAAGAACAGTACTGAAGAACTAAAGCACATCATCAATGAAAGATTCAGCCTAGGAATTATTCTTTTTTCTAGCATACTAAATTTTAACACAGTCTATCACTGAAGTTATTATTCTGTTATGAGCTACATCAAGGAATGCCATACCTATGTATGTGTGAAATGTTTTAAAGGACACTGACTATATAAAGGAAAAAATTACAGTTCTGTAGCAGATGTCTCAGTGTAACTTGTGTAAACCAATCTACCTATAAATCAGTAAGAGATTTTCAGCAGTATATATTTGAAAAGAAAACAGGATATAATAGTTTTTACTGTGTCTTCTAAACTAGTGGAGACATTCTTGAAGAAGTGAGTTTGAGCTAAACTTAGAGGAAGAGAGTTTGGATGAATTAACAAGAGTGGTAAGTCCCTCTCAAACTACGCCTGGAGACCTAAATAAGCATGTGATTTGTGGAGGACACTAAAGAATTGTTCTGAAAGAAGGGAAGGGCCTTTGCTGAACAGTGGGAGTGGCTGGATAGGGAGAGAGGGCCCAACTGAGAGCTTTCAAATTCAGGCCAAGGAATTTGAATTAACTACCATTAGCCAGAGAGCATTAGGGCGTATTTTTGAGTAGTGATGAAATAAAAGTTATATTTTAGGAAAGTGTTCAAATACTTAGTTCCCAAAGCACAGTGGAAACTAACAAAACAGCATGGGTAAAAACATTTTTCCTTGTCTCATACAGTGAGGAGACAATAAGTAAAGGGCTGATCTTCTGTCAGGCACTCTTTAAATGTTAACTCTTCTGTATGAGCACATTTGAATATTTTTCGATAGATACCATGTGACAACATTTCCATTGAGGCTGCATGGGAAATTTGTGTGTGTGCATAATTGGATTTATTTGGGTGTTTTGTTGTTCGGTTGGTTTTTTTGTTTATTCATTTTGGTTTGTTCTGTTTGGCATCTCTTGAAGTTGTCGACTTGTGTGGTGATTGGGCTCTGTCTTCACGCGTTATTTTATCCATATAGGTTGCTGCTCCTGCTCCATGGGAAATGGTGAATTACACTGCCCATCCAAGGAGGCAGTAGCAAACATAAACTCTAGTGGGCCTGTGACTCCTTCATTTGAGAAAAGTAAGTACCTCTGGGCTATAAGGATGGGCCTAAGGAACGGATTGTTCCTTATCCTTATGTCTTAAAAGAGCTCTGCATAGAATTTTTGTAGAAGTTATACTGTTTGAGAATATGTTCTCAAATAAGACGGGAGAAAGTGTTAATAGGATAATAATCATGCATAGATGGAATACTTATTTAAAAAATAAAGTTCTTATAATGTAGTAATAGGTAATATTACACACACACACTCACACAAATTAATTGTTCCAATAAATTTAACCCAAGTAATAATTCTAAGAAGTTTGCCCTAAGCACCATTATTTTTTGGCCTTTTTTCTTGTTTTAGAAGCTGAGATTTTCTGCCACTCCTCCCACAGGGCCAGGACTAATTAATTAGTGCTTAATTACATTTTGACTCCATACACTTAAAATATACCCTTTCTGATGAAATAAGAAAATCTTTAAAAGTAATAACCTTTTGGCATACAGACTAAAAGATTGAATTGCATTTGTGGTCTGAATTTCAAATTAGTTAAAGCAATTATTTAGAACACACTTATGTGAAGTTACAATGCATTTTTAGTTGATTATGCTTATTTATAATCAAACTAGAAAGGGAAACCACAAAAAGTCCTTTTTATGATGAAGCATATGTCAATTGTGTTGTTGCCGAAGGCATTATGTTCTTATATAGCAAATGTTGGGAGGATTAGAAGGAATGACGTAGGCAACTCACTTAGCACAGTGAGTGGTGTACAGAGAAAATGCTCACTAACCATCGCAGTAGTAGTGGTAGTTGTTATTCAGGCAGGGTTTATATTGGGCTGCTATTTGCTGCCTAGGAATGAAAAATAGTAGAATTCCCATTTCTATAAAAAAAGTAAAAATATGTCTGATGTTGGGCCTTCACTGACTTTCTGATAGGAAACCTATTTTGGCATTCAGTTAACCTATTCTGTCTTTCAGTTTTTATTTGTGTGCCCCCTTTTTAAAGCTAATGTTTCTTAACATCAGAATTCCCAAGCCATTCCACCTTATGTTTTCCTCTCTACACAATCAGTGTACCTAATAGTAAAGCCCACTGACAAATGTAACAACTTTTTTTCTTTTGCCTCCAAAAATCTCCTTATGCTTTGCTTATCTGTCATTCTCTTCATTAATAATGCTGATTCTTGCAAACAAAAGGGGGGACTTCTTAGATTTTCTGACTGTATTTTACAAAAATTATATAAAATGGGATCCATTATAAATGGACTTCATCTGCTCATACAATTTAGTTTTATTCCTAAGCCTGAAATAAAGAAAGTCTAAAGGAAATCAACCATGGACAAATGAGAAATTTTAAGAGTTTAATAATATAATTAATTACTCATTCCCAAAACATTTGGCACAGCACACAGGCAAAATAAATATTGCAGTGTATAAAAAGGGCAAATGGAAGGTACTAAAATTTATTTTTATCCATTTTTGTAACATCTGAATATTTTAAGAGCAGTATATAATTACATATACTGCTAGAATTTCTACAGCAAGATATACACAACTAATTTTTATTAAAATAGGATCATATTACAGAGATAGTTTGGCAGCCTGCTTTTGTTTTATTTAACAGCATTGCGAACTTTCCCCCATGCCATTAGCTATTGTGCTAGATTACGTTTAACGCCCTGGGAGTATATGTCCTTTTCTAAAAAAGTGGTTTTAGGAAATGAAGTTTTTATTGTTAGCTTGAGGGTAACAGGTACCCTGTATTTTAGTCATTGGGTCTTTAAAACAAGACTGTATGTTAGACTACACATCTATTTTGTAAAAATGCTTTCCCCTGCTTTTGATGCCATATACATATATAGTGAAGCTGAGGTAGGAAAACAAAGGTTTCTTGGGAAAGGCCCCTCATCCCTATTTTAGGCCAGAGAAGAGTCATGCTTATGACTCTCATTTGGTTCCATATGTGAAGAGAATAAAGTGTATATTTTTTATTTGGTTCCTTAAACATCTTCCCTAAGGCAAATTTTAAACTCTATAATGAAAGGCAAGTGGTAGTAGTTTGTTTTATAGTTAGCCAGAAATAGGGTATTCATGACCAATATGTATATTTATCACAAGTGAAATTTGAATTATTACTTCACCCTTCCAAAAAAGCATATAAATATTACGTTAAATAGTGTAGAAGGGAACTGTTGCATACTACTCATGTTCTTTTCAGATTATAAACACCCTACAAGTAGAACTCTCCTGAGACAACACGAAGGAGCCTTCCTCAGATTTCATCTAAAATAATATACTGATTCTGAGCTGAAAGCGCATATGTGGTGGTTTGCTTAGGAAGTCATTATGAATTTAAAATGCATTCAAATAAGAAGCTCTGATTACAAATTGTTGTACTTACTGTTTTATAGATGATCATTGTGTGAGCCGCTGTAACTCCCAGAGCTGCATATTAGCCCAGGAAGAAGAACAGTATCTACAGAGTGGAGACCAGCAACTGACTCGACATGTGTTGCTGTGTTTACTTCTCATTATTGGCCTGTTTGCTGTAAATGTTCCTTCTGATTTTGTTTTGGGGCCATTTCTTTAAATGTCTGGCAAAGGTTTTATTCAGGCATCTGGGAGAAATTTAGTGACTACTTCCCCTGGGGTGTGGTGGGTAGGCCATCTGAATCCTAATCTTGAGCTAAACGTTTTGGGGGAAAAGAGGAATGAATAATTCACATTACTCTATTGCCTAAATGCTCCAGTAGCTTATTTTGCTTAGAAGCACTTGCTCATTCTATGCTCTGAGCCTAGAACTTAGTAAAACCAGGTGTCTGCATGATGTGTGCGGGGCTCCTTATTCCTAACGTGTTTCTTGACTGACCTCAGTGGATAAATGTCTACATGGCCTCTTAGAAGATATACCTCAGATGAACAGACTTTAAAAAATGATTTTTAATTATGAAAAGAACATAACCACTTCGTACAATAGATACAAAAATAGAGAAAAGAGGAAACATATCCATCATAGTACTACTGCCTTCTATTTTTTAATACATTTTTCATGGTTCTCATCATACATACAGATTATTTCCTGCTTTGTCATTTATGTCGAGCATTTTCATGTTGCTACATAGTTGTACATAACCATTACTTTAAATGGCTCCTCAGTGACCCATAGAGGAGATACATTATAATTTACTCAACTATTTATGGATGGTTTCTAGTTTTTCAAAATGCTCTAATAATCATCTCCATGCAGTATATTTCCTAATGATAGATTCTCAAAGTTGGGAAACCTGGATCAAAGAGTATAAATATTTCTGTGCCTTTCGATGCATTTTACTAAATTGTTTTCCAGAGGAGCAGAATAGATTTGTAAAGTACTCTCACCAACATTGAATATTATGAAAATTTTAATTTGATAATTTTATAAGCTAAACATAGCACTTTATTTTTTAATGCATTCCTTTGTTTACTAATGGTTTCATTAACGTTGTTCTCATGTGCTTTTTGAATTGTCAATTATTATTATATAATTTTTTGAGATGGTTCAAGTGTAACTTGCCTAGAGGTATGAAATGGACTATATAACCTATAAAGAAACCCTCTTACCCTTTTTACACTGGGATGGTCATTACATAGAATGATATAAGCCAGCACCATTTTAACTGCTGTTTAAGAACCCAAATCAAAAAGCAAGAAATGCTGCCAAGAATTGGTGCTTAGTGATGTGATTGTTTTCATTGTGTAGAACTAATTTTAAAATCAGCCCTGTCTTAGGTTAGTCGGCAGTCCTGATATATTATGTAAGCTTCTGTATTATGGCTCATGTCTTCTTGCTTCAAATCTGATCAGAATAGATGCTGTTTGAGTGACATCTGTCAAGAGGAGAGGTTGAAACCTCTTGTTCGAAAGACAAAGCTTCTATAGTCTCTTGGTGTTTTTCCCTTTAGTCTTTTTCTCCCTAATTATTAAGTAGGTAAGTTATTGTTCTGTGTTCTAGGTAGAAATGATTAGCTTGTTTCATTTTAAAATACTACTTTCCCTTCCTTTACAGAATCTTTCCAGTTGTTTATGGTGGCTATTCAACCAAGAGCCTGGAAGACTGTATGTTGAGTTACAGTTTTTCTGTGCTGTGTTTAACTTTGGCCAGGTATTTATTTACTGAGAACTTTGAGGGGTCGTTGTTTGCTTGGATGGATTGATTGGGGGTGGGGAGGGTGTTCGGAAGTTGTTTTCTTTTAAATCAAAAGGATTTAGTTAGTTTGCCAGCTGCTGGTACGCGTTACAGCTGACAGCTGCTGCCTGTCTCCTAGTAGAGATGAATTATTATATAGGTTAAAGTCATCAGAATGCACACTGAGTGTTGTAGTCAGAAATACCAAATAGTTTTTTTGTTATGGTTTTGAGAGAAAGAATGATAATTTAGGCAGGGACAAGATGTTCCAAGTTTTTTTTGAACTTTGTTGTGGTCTTAATAAATCACTCTGGGAAAGTGACTTACCTTCTCTGAGCCTTTAGCCACTTAAATTGGTGTACATTATTTCATTTACATTTTTATATTTCTTGAACAGTAGGTAGTTAAATCTTTTCCAAAAAATTATAAATTGGTGTATAAGTAAATTTTGGCCAAGTAAATTAGTTACCATTCCTTGAGAGACTACTATATGCCAACCATTGTTAAGCATTTTACATTAATTATATCATTTAAATATCATAATACCTGTGAAGTAGACACTATTATCCCCAATTTAAAAATTAGAAACTAAAATTTTATGAAGTAGTACAGTAGGTGCTGTTGTCTTTATGTCAGTATTAAAACAGATATTTAAGATAAATGACATTTTAGATGTTGGAAAATGTTTATGTGCAAATTTCAAAATTTGATTCTGTATTCAATCCTTTGCTTTTTAATTAGAGACGATTAGTCCTCAGATTAAGTAGCAGGTTGAAAAAAACACTGTTTGAAATTACTGGGTTTGCCTATTAAATCTGAAAAGAATTGGCCATATGAGTTAGCTAACATCCAACATAGTAGATGTGCCTGCAAGTTTTTCCCTAACATGAATTTCTTGAAATATTTCGAGCTCGTTTTGCCATTATTGTGGGAACAAATGGCCATGTCCGTTAGTTTATTACAGACAGACATAAGCATCCCAGGGCTATTTGATGCCACCTCACTTTGGTATATATACTATTTAAGATCTGATTTTGTACTCAACAACTATAAAATACTAGGTTGGGAAAGCATAGTCTCACTCAGCATTTTGCATTTTTAAAGCCCACTCTAAGGTACACGACCCCAGGACTGGCGCAGAAAGGGTCACAAACAGAAGCTACTGCCAGGAATGCTGCCTCACAGCTAGCTTATGGCTCAACTGCTTCAAAGGAGGAGGGAGATACAACCCCACCACCCCACCCCTACATCCCATTTTTCTCCTGGGGAGGTGAGGTTTAGTAGTCAGATCATTCCCTTTTGGTTCCTTATAGTTTGGGGGTGAAGAAAGGTAGGTCCTTCCTGTAATACACTGCATTCTCCATCCCAACTCCCACCAGCCCACACTTGGGTCCTTATCCACCTGCCTGACTAATGGCAGTTCCCAAACCCCTGTCTCCCCAAACAGTCCTCATCTCCTGGTCTGTAGCTCCTATCTGGTGCCGGTTTGCATCATCACCCCCAAATCTTTCATGCCCTTTCCCTAAGCATTAGCCAGTTTCATTTCACATAAACTTTGTTCAGTTGCTCCATTATATTCAGAAGCTACAGCACTTTTAAGTTCTATCATTTCTGAAGTTTTAACAGAAAAATGATAAGGAAATAAGTACAATGTTTTATTTTATTTTGAAATATTTTATTTAAAAAAAGGAAAAAACTCAGAAATCTAGCCCTTAAATGTTTCTAATTTTCTCAGTTAGCTAGCAGGCACATGTGGTCACTCAGCACTGGCTTATATCACACACGATAATCAATATGACAGATGACTGGAAAGAGGCAGCCACGTATACCTGTCTCCAGGTGCTGAACTTCAGAGGGTCTGCCTTGTGTGTCCCATTTAAAATGTTGCTCGAATCACTTATGGGTTTGCTTCCCCAAGCGCTAAATTTGGTGGTTTCCATAATTTCTCTGTCTTAAAATTTTATTGTTGTATTCATAACATACAACTTTTTTTTCTTCCATAGGGATTTATTTCCTTTGGCATCTTTGGATTGGACAAACATTTGATCATCTTACCTTTCAAAAGAAGGTAAATTTATTTGAAATAAATCTATTATCTGTAAAGGTAATGACAAAGGCATTCTATTAAGATACTGATATTTTTAAACCTCTAGTGACTAACTGCTGGGAAACCACAGAAAGTGTGAACTAAACACTACAGAAAGATTATCTGTTGACTCACATATGTGTTGTAAATCTTTGCAGAGAAAAGATTGAATTATTAATCTAACATTGTAATTTGCATTTTAACAAGAATTGATGGGCGCTGGCTTCTATCTATGTCGTTAACTACATAAAGTAAAATGAAATTTGAAAATGTATTTAAAATGGAAGTAACAGGTGATGTGCCCCCAACGGTCTATATTTGATTATCTTTCGTCTTTGACAACAGGATTTCACTATCAAACTGACAATTTATAGAAAACTCAGTTTTGTTTTTTTCTTTCTAAATTTTTGGGGTTTTATTAGCTTATTGAAGAGTTTCTTTGAATTCAGATCAGGAATTTCTTTATGAAAAATAATGAAGTAGGAATACTCCAATTAGGGGGTAGGAGAGAGAGGCAGTGGGGACAAATCCTTGTATTTCTTCATTTGTTTTTAAAGTCAAAATTAGTAGAAACTGGAAGTGGTAATGGAATTTCTCCTACTAACTATATAAACTGTGCCCAGTAATTGGTAACTGTTCTTTCTTCTTCTCCTCCTTTTTCATCATCAACATCATCATCATTATTAAGGTATAGTTGCTAAGGTCATAATTCTTTCATGGGGGAGGAAAAGCATAATAGGAAAGTCACTGAACTTAGTTACCAGACTTATAATAATGATCAATTTAAAAAGTCAACAGATTTGTTGTCTGGGTTGGCAGAAACACAATTGTTCTGAATTCCAGATCCCAGTATGTCTCTTGGGTACTGAGATTGGAACACGATTAAATAAAATTCTTAATCTGTGTAATTATGTTTGCATTTCAAAACAGTAGAATGTAGAATCAGGAACCTCATTTATGGTAGAAACTGAAATGGGTCAAATGTGTCTGGTGGGTATTTTACAAAATATTCAAGCCCTCCACTCCACACCACCTCACCCCCACCCTAGCCTGCTTTGAATAGGAAACCAAATGCCGGCTAAGCATGTTTCTGCTTCAGACACTAATGATGTCTGCGTTAGATGACAGCTTTGGTAAATGACAGTTTAGGAACAGCCATGTTGATGGGGTAATAAGCAGGAAGGGTTCTCTTTCAGTGCTTTTCTTTCCTTCAAAACAGCCTCCTTAAATTTTGTTTCAGACTTGAATTCCTATGGAACAATAAAGAAACAGCAGAAAACAGGGATTCTCCTGTTCCTGAGGAAATAAAAATGACCTGTCAACAATTTATCCATTATCACCGTGACCTCTGTATCCGAAATATAGTCAAAGAAAGAAGGTAAATATAGGTTCCAGATAACTATATTTTAGATGATTAATTTTGGTTTGTAACAGGTTAAGTAATGTGATTGTGACTAACTACATGATTGTTCTTTTTAATAACACACATACATGTAAAAGTTAAAATAGCTGTAGGTCAGTTTATAGTTTAAGAAACAGCATATATAAGAGCCATATCACTTTGATTTTTATACCGTGTTTCCCCGAAAATAAGACCTAGCCGGGCCATCAGCTCTAATGTGTCTTGTGAAGCAAAAATTAATATAAGACCCGGTCTTATATAAGACTGGGTATTTATTGTATTATTATAGTATAGTATAGTATAGTATAGTATAGTATAGTATAGTATAGTATAGTATAGTATAGTATAGTACAGTATAGTATACCTGGTCTTATATTATATGAGACCTGGTCTTATATTAAAATAAGACCAGGTCTTATATTAATTTTTGCTCCAAAAGACACATTAGAGCTGATAGTCCAGCGAGGTCTTATTTTCAGGAAAACATAGTATTTTTAAATGTCATAGAACTTCCAATTTCCATATAAAATGTGAAAACTTGAGAGTGAACCAAAGTGTAGTAGAATATTAACATTCACATTTCATGGTGGCTGTTAGTGTTTCTCATAAAATTTTGAGATATATTTATATTTAGAAGTGATTTTATATTCCCCATCTCCTAGTGGTATATTATTTCATATTGCTAATGATATTGTCAATAAAATGAAATGAAATTTCTGTCTCTTAATTAATTCTGCTGCTTATTTTTCACCTCAAGTCATAATCTTCAGTCTGTGACATCGTATTTATTCTTCTAATCCTCAAGGTATAGAGTATGCATCGGGAAATCAAAAAACAAATGTTACAGTGCCAATATTTTTGGTTGTCATGAAAGAGAAAACAAAACAAAACATAAAGAACCAAATACTTTGATGTTTGTAACTAACAATTTGAAAATGACCATTTAGGATGATTTATTTACATATATTAGGCCACTATATTTCATTATAACCAGAAGATAGTCTGGTATAGCTAGTGGAAAGGGGACTCACAGGGTGAGGCCTAATACTAGAACTCACCTCCTGGATCTGCCACGTATTAGCTGTGTGACATTGGGCAAGTTCAATTCTCCAAACCTTACTTTTCCTCTTCTTTAAAATATCTGAATCTCAGGGTTGTTCGAATTAGATGACAAAATCTATGATGGACCTAGGCCTGTTTCTGGAAATGGTAAACTATGAAGAAAGGTTAGCTTTCCACCTTTAAAGGGCTAACCTCAATTATTTCAAAGAACCATCTATGGATAGTTTCAACAATTTAAAACTGCTTTTTAAAATTAAAAAAGGGAACTCCACGTTGGCTCCACCAGGCCCACTGTGATTGCTGACTGTCAGGAGCTGCCTGGGTCCCAGGTGGCTGAAGGGGCACTGGCTGGTGGCACACTGCTTGCAGCCTGCACAGCGGCACGTTCCCTGCTTCTCTGTACAACTCCGTGGGCTCTGGTTGTAGCTGCCTGATCAGGCATCAAGAAGCAAATATTATTCCACTGGTGTCGGATAGAAGGTGTTGGGCTATAAAATAATAATCAGCAAGCAGGAAGAAGGCTCAGACTCAGGTTGTAATATTTAGGCTTCCGTTGAAAGTGACATCTGTAGTTACAAAGCATGAATTAAGATATCTTATTACTAAGTAAAATACTGATGTTAATATATTGTAATTTTTATATACTTGAGAGAATTTTTTATGTCTATTATCTCCTTTTCTAATTTTTATACAAACATCTAATGTATATTCTCATTTGTGGTTAAATGTTTTAAAATTTTTTTGTCACCTGTTTCTCATTTCATCTTGATTTTCATCCACAGTTTCCTATTGTTAAGCATTTTAGGTTTTACAGCTTGACTGATGCTTTTGGACAGATTCATGTTGTCTATTGCATATTTATGAAACAGTACAGAATCATTTGTTGTTGTTTTTCACATTTCTCTTTCCTTTGTTTATTTGTTTATTCCTGAGGCACCCCACATTTGCATTAGGAAGACAAATTTTAAATAATCAAGAAGTAGATTTATAATCGAAGTACATTTTTAAAATCTTAGATTTGTAACAAGACAGATCTCACTTATTCTTTCCTTCCTTCCTAATGCAGCAAATTCCTGACAAACATATTATTAATATTGTCTTGGCTGCTGAAGGCAAGAAGAAAGGCTACTTGTGGGCACTGTGATAAGCAGAAAAATACAAAATTTGATTTGAGTAGTTTAGTAAAAATAGTCACTTCTTAAGAACTTGTAAAAAATATTAATGTTCCTGAGACAAATTACTTATAACTATGAGTATAATTTATAAAATACATAATATTCAGCTGTCTACAGAATGGATCTGATCATAAAAGGCCATCTACTATAAAAAGAATATTTCTTTGTAGGTGAATTTACATTATGATTCTTTTTTTTATTTAAGCATTTCCGTTTTCATAAGCATATTATTAGCATATTTTCTTTGTCTCCAGTGGGTCTTTCTAGGGTCAAGTGAGTTAAACCCTTTATATTCAGAATAGTTTCATCCTGCCACACTTTTAACTATCATGCTGTCTTTCCCTGTCTCCTTCTATTTTTCCTTGCTTGTCTTCTATCATGCAGTGCTGATACGAGATTTACAGAACATATGGGTGAATCATTCCTTTGACATACAGGTGTGGTACAAAGAGTTCTGCTGGGACCTTCTGTGGCTGTGACCTGGTGAACTGGCTAATTGAAGTCGGCCTTGCCTCCGACCGTGGTGAAGCTGTGATATATGGAGATAGACTGGTGCAAGGGGGAGTCATCCAACATATCACCAACGACTATGAATTTCGGGATGAGTACTTGTTTTACAGATTTCTTCAAAAGAGTCCTGAACATAGTCCCCCTGCTATTTATGCAACCACTCCCCAGCAGGAAAGATATAAAGAAATTGAGCATTCATCCCTATCCCCTAAGACCTAAATTATGAAAGAGAGAACACCACATGGAGTCATATTCTAGCCCTAGATCTGTTACTTATTAACTGTGTGACCTTGGGCAAATCACAACCTCTCTGAGCCTCAGGTGCCTGTTCTGTAAAATTTGATGTGTCCCTACCCCATAGTAACGTTCTGTGATTTTATGTGTATACAAAATACACAGGAAACTGACGTAGGAAAAAAGAAAAAATCAAAATTTAGAAGTTCTGAATGAATATAACTACTCAATATTAAATGTTAATAACTATGCCAACATTTAAAAAAATTGCTTCCTGCAACTGTTTGCTATAATTTCAAAATCAACATCCAATTTACTATTCCTTTAAATTGCCAAATGGGGCAGGTATATTGCTGGCAGGACATGGACATTTAATTATGACAACTTTGCACTTACTGATAGCACTTCCTGAAAAAGAATACTAATGATTCTAATAAGAGACCTTCTTATGCTATTTTTCCTATATCCTTGACAAATAGTACTCATTAAAACTTAAAAGTACTATATTTTTAAGATTCATCTTTTCTTGCTTTTCTATCCAAAGTCCTAATCTGTGCCACTAGAAGGGGAATAAGAACTTCCATAAATCTTATCTTCTCCAAAATCCACCAACGGAAGTGTAGTCTAATTTTTAACTTTTGTACTAAAAATAGTAACTAGAACAGATTCATTTAAATTTTGTCAACAGTTATGGCCATGTGATGCATCATTTCTGTTTGCACAAAGCACCACAGTGCAGAAGGATAACCCTATTATCTTATTCCTTGCAGTGAATAAGAAGAAAAAACTATATATTTCAAGCCAAGAATTTTAAAATTCTAATCCTAACATCTTTTACATTTAGAATTTAATCTTTGTTAGGTGTCCATGTATAAAAATCTGTAAATTTAAAAATTACTAAATGTTGCCCTTAGATAAGCTTTATCTTTTTCAGTAAATTAAAGAGAGATCTAGCCACATGACCTTTGAACCTCTACTTAAATAGTAGGTGTCAGTTTTGGTTTAACTTATTTAAAACATGTTTCAAATATTTATTTATCCACACTTTCAGTTTCTCATATGTAAAAATCATTTAGAAAATAATTTATAGGGTTAAATCATTGCCCTTTTAATATGTAATTTTTTTAACCCTGTATGGGAGCCTAGTATATTTAACAAGTACAGGCATACCTTGGCGATATTGTGGGTTCAGTTCTAGATCTCTACAATAAAGTCAATGTCACAATAAAGTGAGTCACACAAATTTTCGGTTTCCCAGTGCATATAAAAGTTACGCTTACAAAAAAAAAAGTTATGCTTACAATATACTATAGTCTATTAAAATGTACAACAGCATTATGTCTGAAAAAACAATGCACATACCTTAATGAAACACTACTTTATGGTCCAAAAATGCTAACCATCATTTGAGCCTCTGTGAGTCGTAATCTTTTTGCTAGTGGAGGGTCTTAACCTTCAATATGTAAAAAACACAGTATCTGCGACGTGCAATAAAATGAAGCGCAATAAAACAAGGTATGCCTGTAAATTATACTTTAGTGTGTAGTATTAACCTATACCTATTTTAAGTTATGAGTAGGGAATGGGGATGTTTTTCAGCAGAACTGTCTTGCTGTAGAACTTTTTTTAAAAATATGACCACTCTCGTATGTGTAACTCTCAGAATGCTCAGGAGTAAGTATAAAGCCTCGTCAGTGTGCCGGGAAACTTACAGCGACAGTAATGGAGATAAGTAATTCACATGCATGCAGGCAACTCAAACATAAGTGGAGAATTTGTTGTGTTTGTGAATAAGTCATACTACATGTGTTCTGTTATCTGCACGAAGAGAATCAGCAGCATCTTTTTTCATGGGACACATAAAACACTGGGTCAGAATGATCTGTAGTTTCAGATAATGAAGGCTTTTAAGAGATGTTTTTAGGATTAAGGATATGCTAATTTTATTAAATGAAAATATTTGTAACTTTTACTCTTTCACTGACAAAGCAAGTTTCTCAATAAAATACCTATTTTAACTTGCATTGCCACATCTTTTCTTTGAGGAATGTGGATAATGCAGAAGCCATCACAGAGGTCTTTCATGTAAGTTTTCAGTGTTTTCTTAGACGGGTCTCCTGAGATTATCCTATTCTTCATTACCTGTGGGATCTGTGAACACAGCCTTGCCCAGCTATGCACTCAGTGAACACTTTTTGTTAATGACTCAGGAAGACATTATCAGTGGAGTCCTTTTCACATGTTTAATATGCAGGGTCACTGCTGGGGAAATTATCTGATCCAATTTTGTTTAAAATCTACTAATCTTCAGCATGATCAGTTGTTCTTTTCTTTGTTCTCAGTGAGTAATCCCTTGCCTAGTTTGAGCTTAAACTTCAAAATTTTTAGAATAAGGTAAAGTGTGCTTGGCATTTTAACAATAACAGTTAATGATCAGTAAGTTTCTAAAAGCAAGAAAAATGTACAACTATTATGTAACATGTTTTCTATGCAACAGAATACAGCTCTTGGTTTTTGTCCCTTCGTATCTCATATCATATAAAATATATTACTTTAGACCACTGGACATAGGTAGTCAAGTGATGAGTGATGGTTGGAAATACAGTTTAAGATCAGAAATGTTATCACCTTTCTTCAGGAAAAGAGGAGATGATAAATTTCTACAATTGGTATGGTAAAAGCCTGAAGTATTTTACATTCGCTCTATAGAATCTGTTTTTGGCAAATTTTACAAGTAGGCACTAAATTTCCAAAATTCTAGGCTGTGTAATTATTCCTAGGGAAAAAATTTTTGGTTGAAGATTAATATACAAAATGATGTTTTCATCAAAGATCAAACAAACTAGCTTTCTCTAAAATAACTCATTTATTAGATTATTTCCTCGCTTTATTACAGAATGATAAATATTAAATCACATCACTTAAAGGTTGACAAAAAAAAAAAAAAAGCTTAATTTCAGCTATTACACATTTTACTCTTAAGAAACACATGAAATTTAAGAAAAATCTTAAATTTTCTAAAATATACCACAAGGCGTTAATTACCCACAAAGTACCAAAGTCCAAATACCATATTG
Source organism: Rhinolophus sinicus (assembly GCF_057876585.1). Classification (NCBI taxonomy): domain Eukaryota; kingdom Metazoa; phylum Chordata; class Mammalia; order Chiroptera; family Rhinolophidae; genus Rhinolophus; species Rhinolophus sinicus. The sequence goes on along the minus strand of NC_142517.1, from coordinate 162,740,584 downwards.
GATTTGTAGAATGAAAGTCTCCCAAACTGTTTTACAAATTAATTTACATGTCCTTATAATAATCCTTGTCTTTATTGGGGTAGTTATTCCCATTTTGAATAAGGAAAAAGGCAACAGATTGACCTGAGACTTACCAAAGGCTACCAAGTTGTACAGATAGATTGTCTACCTAATTTCCTTAACTTTACAGGTAGAGAAGGGGACTGTGTAAATTCTTTCCATCAGTAACTGAATGTTCATTTAACAAAATATTTATCTAGCTTGAGTATCAAAGCTTGTGCCAGACACAATGTTGAACACTGAGGATACAACAGTAGAAACAAATATGGTTCCTATCCTTATAAAGCTTCAATTCTACTGTGAGAGACAGATGTTAAACATACAATTACACTTGTGAGCAGTATTACATGTGGCTCTGAGCATACGTAACAAGAAACTTGACCATGTGGTGTGGGGAGAACTTCCCTGAGAAAGTCGTATCAGCAGTACTGTAAAGGATGAAGCTAACTACTTACATGAAGAGGAACAAATGAAATGAACGGTGCAGGCAAAGAGTACTCAGTACAGACATGATGAAGGAATGGGCACATTCAAGGAATTGAAAAAGCAACACAGAAATTCAAAAAAAGCAATTTGAGACACAGAAATGGTATCTCCTAAGATCTTGGTTCCCTTATCCCATTTCCTAATATCCCGGACAAGCTCTTCTAAAAATATTAATGTAAAGGCCTATTAGGGGCATGGCCAAAAAAACTGCTAGATAATTAGAGCTAAAGGCTCACTGGTCAGCCAAGTCTTGACAAACAGCATGTTTGAATTTAATAAAAGTACATCTGCAGAATTAATTCACTGTAATAATACAACGTGTAAATCTAGAAAATTTTGTTAAAGCAGTTAGTACTTGCCTAAAGCACAAAAAAGAATCTTTTTCATTACTAATGAAAAATGTGCTTTCTTGTTATAATTGAGAAAATTATTTGAGGACAATACATAATTACAATAAACATAAATCCATGCATTATTTTAATTATTTCATGCTTTATGCAGAATTAAATATTTAATTGTGATTTTTAAAAAGTTATTGTAGCTAAAAGCAAAGTAACACTGGTCGGTACCTAATGTAACACCTGGTTCTCCCATGATGTATGTGACCAATTCCAACATGTTATTTCTCACCATTTCAGCAATTACATGTAGTTTTAACAGTCAAGCTATAACTTGAATGCTATTAAAGAATAATCATATCTGTTCACAACTAGGGTTATATCATTTACCTAGGTGACTGATTCTGACTTTGAGGGAGATTGCTGACCATTTATGTGATCATTAAGAACTAATATTTGACTTGTAAATTCTAATTTCATCTTTTGCACACTGAGGAAAAAGATTAACACATTTATCCACATCAAGATGTTTGTTTTGAAGGATTGATTCCATCTCTTTGAATAGTTCTTTCTCCAATTTCCTCATGTTGCCCAACATTGTTTTGGCTTTTTCCTAAACAATTAAAAAAACAAAAATAAACACACATACACACACACAAATCTAACCAAATCTCAGCCAATCTCTACAGACAAGGTTTGTTCATTCAGGTTTCTACTTCTAATTTGGTTCCCCGTCCCCCTCTCCCCCATTCTTTAGATATGGAAGGAATGAAATTCTTTCAGAAAAATTATTTCTTTAGATTGAGTTAATATACTAACCCCAAATTGTTAAGTTATTTTTTAGATACTTTTTAGATATAAAAAGGTAAGAATAATTATGTAGGATTAGTCTATAAGCAAGAAACCTAAAAGGCAATTAACAGGACAATTGAAAATCTTGTATTATTTATGTATGGGGAAGGCGGCTGAAAATTGAGGCTGAGATATTTTTATGAATTTGGATCTTCTATATTTTAAAACAATATTATCAGATTAGACAAAGAAACTAAAACCGTAATGTTCAAGGAAAAGAGCAACTAAAAGATACGAAGAAGTTACTAGAAAGTGTGCATAATTTTAAAAATTTAAGCCACTATGGGGCAGAACTCCACAAAACAAAGATTCTTAACCTTAACATGGACTTCAATATGACATATTTTCTGAAGAAACTGTATTTCATATCAATGGAGGAAAAACATATATTTTGTCTATAAAGAGTATTGGAATAATTGGTCACCTCTTTAGAAAACAAAGTTAGAATCTCTACTTGATAGCATACACAAAAATAAATTCCAGTTGAATTAAAGAACTAATTATTTTTTCAAACACACATACATACTGGAAGAAAATACTTATTTTGCGGTGAGGCAGGCCTTTTGAAGCATGAAATCGAGAAAACTTAAAGGAAAGGACTAACAAATATAATTGACTAAATTTAAAATTTTTGTCTAACAAAGTCAAATTAACTGAGATTAAAAATTTGAAATATGATATAGACAATATTCACTTATTTTGCCTCTTTGAGGCAAAAGAAAAAACAACCAAGAAGCAACTGAAAAATAGGTGAAGGAAAAGAATAAACAAGTCTTTTAAAAGGAAATACTAATGGCCAATAAACATGAAAAGAATTTCAACCTCATTAGTAATCAAGAAATGTAAATTAGAGATCCAAGATGGCTGAGTAAACACTGTGCCTGCCTCCTTCTGTGAACAAATTAAAATTACAAATTAAAATTACAACTAAATTACAGAACAATCAACCTAGAGAATCATCTGAGGTCTGGCTAAACAGAAGTTTTAGAAGGATATAAAGAAGAAGCCACGTCAAGACTGGTACTAGCGGCAGAGACGGGGAAATGAGTCCCAAACCTCTGTGTGGTGGTTGAGAACCAGGAGGGATATCTTGGTTGTGAAGGTTCCCCCCAGTGGAGCAAGGGACTCCAGCCCACTAGCCGCCCCAGCCCAGAGTACTGGTGCGGGGAAGAGGAGCCCCCACAACATCTGGCTGTGTGAAAAACATACAGCCACGTGGATGGGATAGAAGGTGGAGGGAAACCCAGGCATCCTATTAAAGGGCCTGTGCACAGACTCTCATTCCCAGGCTCCAGCAAAGAGACAGTAACTCGGGGGGTATTGGAGACAAGGGGACAGACTGAGTCCTGTGACTTCAAACTGAGGGCTGGAGGACAGTGGGCATTTTCCCTGAGAGGTCCTCCTTCCATGCAGCCTGCAGGCTAGTGCCATCTTTCCTGTGTTGAGCCCTCCCCCTACGCTTACGACAAATCTGAATCTGATTGGTCTGGAGAGCTCTGAAGCTCTGCCCTGCTGATTCACTGTGATCCCACCCCACTCCTCAACTTCCGTCTCACTTCCTCTGCAAGCAGCCAGCCCAGCCCACATTGCACTCTTTCTTAGAAAACTCTCAAGAATCCAACAGACCCCAGGTGGGCGATGACTGGCCTCAGTGTGCTCTGAAACTTTTGAGTCATTCCTGGCTCAGCACTGGCACTAAACCAGAATTTACATTCACCTGGTGACTACAATTCTTCCCCTGAGTGACCTGAGACCTGCCTCACCCAACATGCATAGTGCACGAGGCTTTATCAGTGGTTGAACCTTATGGGAACTGGCAGGTAGCAGCAGGCTTCAGGGTGTCCTGGCATTTTGCCAAGCCATCCCAGGCCCGGTACTGGTGGCAGATGTCCTTGGTTTGCAGCATGGCCTCTCCCACACACCTCCAGGGTTAGCACAGGTAGCAAACAACTGGGGATCGCTTTGTAGCTCCTACCAGGTAGTCCCCGGCCGAACATAGGCAGTGGGTGACCTGGGCTGGCACCAGAGGCCCTCGCAAGAGGCCCCAGGACCAACATACTTGGAGTTGGCTATAGACCACAGCAGAGCACTGACCAATTAGCCGCACCAGCAGCACACCCAAAGGGCAGTTTCAACAGGCACCAGAGCCAGGTGGGACAAATCCCACTCAGTGAGGTAAGCCCCCTGCACAGCAGCCTGTAAGCTGTGGATGTGGCCAAACCCCACAGCCAATCAGCCTGAAGGTCAATCCCATCCAATGATATGCCAATAGCAACCAAGGCTCAACTACCATGTTTCCCTGAAAATAAGACCTAACTGGAAAATAAGCCCTAGCATGATATTTCAGGATGACATTTCCTTAACATAAGCCCTAATGCATCTTTTGGAGCAAAAATTAATTTAAGACCCGGTCTTATTTTCGGGGAAACACGATATAACAGGAGGGCACACACAATACACACAAGAGACACTCCTGGAGCACCTAGAATAGATAACCAGGGAGACTGTGGCACTGGGCCCCACAGGGCACCTACTGCATAAGGCCACCCGGCCAAGACTGGTAAATGTAGCAGATCTACCTAATACATAAAAACAAACAGAGAGGCAGCCAAAATGATGAAACAAAGAAATACGTCCCAAATGAAAGAACAGGAGAAAAATCCAGAAACAGAACTAAACAAAATGGAGGCAAGCAACCTACCAGATACAGAGTTAAAACAATGGTTATAAGGATGCTCAAGGAACTTAGAACCTCAACAAAGAGAAAGCAAACATAAACAAAGGACATAGAAACCACAAAAAAAGAACTAGTCAGAAGTGAAGAATACAATAACTGAAATGAAGAATGTACCAGAAGGAAACCCAGCAGACTAGATGAAGCAGAAGATCGAATCAGCGATTTGGAAGACAAGGTAACAGAAAACAACCAATCAGAATAGCAAAAAGAAGAAAGAATCCAGAAAAATGAGGATAGTTTAAGAGACCTCTGGGACATCAAGCGTAACAACATTTGCATCATAGGGGTACGAGAAGGAGAAAAGAGAAAGCAAGGGATTGAGAACCTATTTGAAGAAATAATGACTGAAAACTTTCCTAACTTGGTGAAGGAAATAGACATACAAGTCCAGGAAGTACAGAGAGTCCCAAACAAGACAAACCTAAATAGGGCCACACCTAGACACATTATAATTAGAATTGCAAAGGTTAAAGACAAAAGAGAGAATCCTAAAAGCAGCAAAGAAAGGCAACTAGTAACTTATATGGACAACCCATAAGATTGTCAGCTGATTTCTCAACAGAAACTCCACAGGCCAGAAAGGATTTGCACAAAATATTCAACATGATGAAAAGCAAGGACCTACAACCAAGATTCTTATTCCCAGCAAAGCTATCATTTAGAATCAAAAGACAAATAAAGAGCTTCCCAGACAAGAAAAAGCTAAAGGAGTTCATCACCACCAAACCAGTATTACAAGGAATATTAGAGGGACTTCTTAAAGATGGGGAAAAAAGATATCAAAATTGTGAATAATAAAATGGCAATAGCTACTAATATAATGTTGTATGCTAGCTATATTTTAAGAAAAATCTTTTTAAAAAATAAAATAATTGAAAAAAAAAAAGAAATGTACATTAAAACTACCAGTAGGACTGACTCGCCCTAAGACACAAAAGTAGTGATTTAGAGAGTCAGGACTGGAATCCAAATCTTTATTCACTTCTATACTCAAATTCTATTGTCTTTCTACTACTTATGTTGTCAATCAATATTTAATGCCTACTAAATAAAGCCTAAAATGGTAACAGCTTTCAATATTTTATTTCAGTATTACTTAGAAAAATTTTAATCAGCAATTTAGTTTAACATACATTTAATAAGCCTACAAAACCCGCCTGCTGGAAGCGGTATCGAGGGGTAAAAGGAAGCTGACAGTTCCAGAGAACTTATAAGCAATTGGGGCATGTGATGGCTGCTCAGGGAGGAGGAGCGAGGGAAAATCCCTCTGGAGCAAATGATTTTGAAACGTCACTGAGGAACTAGAGCAAAGACAAGACAAACCAGAGGGCTCATTGAGTTTCACAGTGCTGTGCTGAATCTGGGGGATAATAAAGCAAGTAAGCCCAGGGAGTAGAGGATACCTCTGGCCCCAAGAGATTAGTGGACTCCTAGAACAAACACTTGCCTCTTATTCTATGCCAACAGGCTACAAAAAAGTGTTTACACTGGAGGTCAGAAGTGAAAACAAACTGGTCCCAGATGAAGCAAGAGCATGTCAAGAATTCATAGCACATAGGAGGTCTGGACAGACTTCCCTGCTTTAAGCATAAGCACTATGAGGGTGGAGAAATATTCCATGTAACAGTACCACGGTGCTTGGTATATAGTAAGTGCTCAATAAGTAGCTATCGATGTTATGGTTAATATACTACATTTCTCTAATAAAAGATTCACGACACATTCTCTTGTTTTTGTTAGTTTCAGGTGTACAAAGCAATGTAATAGTTAGACATTTACACCCCTCACAAAGTGATAACCACCCCCAATCTACCCTTCTGACATCGTATATAGCTGTTACAATACCACTGCCTATCTTCCCTATGCTGTACTTTACATCCCGCAACTATATTACACACACACACACACACACACACACACACACACACACACACCACAAGGTCTGCCAATTAAGTTCGCGAACTTGTTGCAACGATGTTGTTAACATTTTTTTGATATCAGAGGGATTATTCATTATGGATTTGTACCAACTGGACAAACAGTTAACCAAGTTTACTATTTGGAAGTGCTGAAAAGGCTGCGTGTAAAAGTTAGACAACCTGAACTTTTCGCCAACAATTCATGGCTCTTGCATCACGATAATGCACTAACTCACACAGCACTGTCTGTGAGGGAGGTTTTAGCCACTAAACAAATAACTGTATTGGAACACCCTCCCTACTCACCTGATCTGCCCCCCAATAACATCTTTCTTTACCCAAAGATAAAGGAAATATTGAAAGGAAGACATTTTGATGGCATTCAGGACATCAAGGGTAATATGATGACAGCTCTGAAGGCCATTCCAGAAAGAGTTCCAAAATTGCTTTGACGGGTGGACTAGGCGCTGGCATCGGTGCATAGCTTCCCAAGGGGAGTACTTCAAAGGTGACCATAGTGATATTCAGCAATGAGGTATGTAGCACTTTTCCTAGGATGAGTTTGCAAACTTAATTGTCTGACCTTCATATATATATATACACACATATATATCTGTGTGTGTATACATATATATATATATATATATATATATATATATATATATATATATATAATTATAGTTGACATTCAATATTATTCAACTTCAGCTCTTCAGGTGTACAGTGCATTGGTCAGGCCTCTACACAGTCTATGACGTGATCCCCCCGATAAGTCCAGTGTCCACCTGGAACCCTACATGATCTTTACAACTTTATTGATTATATTCCCTATACTTCACAACACATTCTTAACCATTATTTTTAATCAAAGGTAAAAAATAATACAGCTCTACTACAGTCTAAGCATCTAAACTACCGTGTTTCCCCCGAAAATAAGACCTACCCCGAAAATAAGCCCCAGTTAAAATCTCAGCCAGACAGACACATTTAGTACGTTATGACGATGTTCCAGAAGAAGATAACGTGAGTGTATTTGAATAAATGTAGATTGTTGTACATGAAAAAATAAGACATCCCCTGAAAATAAGCCCTAATGGAGCAAAAATTAATATCAGACCCAGTCTTATTTTCGGGGAAACACGGTATTTTTAAACCTATTTGTATGTGAAGGAAGGAAAGAAAGCTGAAATTCCAAAGTTCAAAAACAGATTGAATCACATTTTTAAACTATTCTTAATCATAAAACGGAGGGTATAATCTAATCTTACCTCTTTATTATCTATTGCTTCTAATGCCTGTTGATGCTCTTGGTAGAGTGGGTGTCTTCTGTCAGGCTTAGTCTTAAAATGTGGTTTCTTTTTAACTGGATCTTCAAGTTCAAATGTTGGTGAAGTGGTGTCCAATAGTTGTGAAATATTTGGTACAAATATGAAAGGCTTGAAAACAGATCTAGAAGAAAATATTTTATTAAATTGGCCTGTGGGGATATAAAAATATTCAGCATTATCCTAAATCTTCTAAGGTTCCCTCTAGTTAGAAGTTTCTATTAATTTGTTACATACGAATGCATTCCTGTCATACTGACTATAGCCATGCCTGTCTTCCCACATACACTGGGATCTCCTTTGGGGTCGAGGACCATACTTTATTTAGCCTTGTATTCCCATGGACCTAACAAAGGGCCTGGAATGTAAATACTGTCAAATGAAATTTTAGTTCATCATTTTCTACTGCAAACTCCACACTTGGAGGGAAAGAACAACCCTTAATATTATGAATTGAGGATTTGAATTAGGGATGAAAATCAGCAGCAGTATTAATAAGGGCTTCACAGGTTCCATTCCATTTTCTGGAAAATATCTTTAATAACATGAAAGACTGTAACACTACAAGATAGTGAATATAAGATCATTTCTAAATGTAACGTGCTTAAAGGTTTTTGAGAGATATTAATGACTTAAATCAAAAGTCTATACAAATCCTACTAAACTTGAACTGTTGACATTTTAAGTTTTACATGGATGTATTTTCTAAATGAGTACATAAGTGGCCATCTAAATCCTATTATAAATCCTATTGTTAATCATCTAATATTGTAATACTGAAATCTGCTCAAGAAAACCTATCTACTTTCTTTTCTTGACCATGTTAAATATACTTGGGAAAAGAAGGAATAGGGATAAGAAAATTATTAACATTTATTTCCCATAAAAATGAGAATAGTTATGGCAGTTATGCACACGTGGAAATGGCAGAAAAAACCTGAACAGAAAATGCATCCAAAAATTATTTTCGTATTTGTGTAACAAAATTTATCTTGACAAACTCATCAACAGACTAATGACTTTACCCTCCCCCCTGTGACCCCTTGCTGGTTTATAGTATTTTGTGACTTTACCTCTCAGGATCAGGAGTTCCTGTAAAGAAGTGAATGCAAGGAAGGCTGGAGTCTTGAGGTAAAATAGAAACCATGCTAGCAGTGGTCAGGAATTCTCCCTCCATATTAATGCCACTTGGTTTATCTCGGAGAATTTCCATCATTATTTCAAAAGTGATGTTTCCTAGGGAAATAATTTTTAAAACCATCAAATATATATGAATTTGCAGATTGATATCCTGCAAATATAAACTGCTTTCACTACTGGTAATACGTAACATGAGATAGGGGTCTAGGGATAAATTAAATAAGAGACTATAAACACACCTTGTATCATAACTGTTAGATTGGATACATTCCACTGTTGCAAGGTATTTTTTAATATAAAATATACAAAGTCTTAAAACCATTATAACAGGTAAAAATCGGTGCAACTTTCTAACAAAAAGGAATCAATAATGCAAAAACATACATAATCTCATTGTCGTTACAAAATATTTTAAGGTTATATTTAGGTAACAATGAGCCCGACAATATCAGTAACTATAATCTGAGTATATCCATTCTGGCAACCAACTATTAAGAGAATATTGTGCTTAGTTTCCCATACTATTTATTCAAGATGTTCTTTACAAAATAACAAATTATTTTTTCTGTAATAATTTCTGTGCCTGAAATTAATACTCTTATATGAAAGTGTGAATTGTAACCTGAGTGGGAGTGAAGGAGACAAAACACAATCATTCATAGAATTTGTATGTACATAATTCTGCTGGACTACTTTCAAAATCTAAATGTTCATTGTATGTGATGAAAATAGATGGTATTGTTTTATGCTTTTATATGTAAAGTGTGACATTTTAAGGTTTTTTTAGAAAAATAGAAAATAATCTATTTTATCTCTTTAGCAAACACAACATGTCCATGGTTACAGAGAGCCTCAGAATTCCCTATTTGGAAGGCATTTCTACAAAAAATATAAAAAGCCTCTCATGCCTTCAGACACTTCTGCTCCTTTTATACATATCTCTAGTCAAAGATGTGGTTCTAACTCCCTCATGACAAGATGAATAACCTTACCCCTACACAATGCAGTTCTCTAAAAGTAGCTAAAACACCTCACATGACATAATTCTTTTCTCCAAAATTTATGACTCTCCGTTCCTCCTGAACCAAATTAAAACACCTTCAAATGAAAACTTACTACTAAGCTTAACTGAAATGACCTTTTCTTCTCTATCTATAAGCATTCCTGCTCCTTTGTCTATAAATTCTCTAAATACAAGAATGGGATTTTTCCCTGTTCACCTCTCATTTGTTCAATAAATATTTATTGAGAGCCTTTTAATGCCAGGCACTGTTCTAAGCAACAAAGAGAGAGATGAGCAGACAGACAGACAGACAATGATACAGATATAGATATGTAGATCTGTGAATATAAAGAAGTGAAAGTCCCCTGATCCAACTTCAACTGAGGTAACCACAGTTAACAATTCAAAAAGGATGTTTCCTGAAGAGTTTCAGAATAGGTTTAAAAGCTTTCCTTTCGATAAACATGAGAAATTCTTATCAGAAAAAAACTGGTACCAGAAAATAGCCACTTAAAGCAACACATTTAAAATGAGAATCAAAATAATGGGGTAATAACTCTGTGTAGTGCCAGGTGGTTATTGTTGAATAACTATAATGTACACCTGAAACTAATAATATTGTATGTTAGCTATATTTTAATAAAAATCTTTTAAAAATAAAATTTTAAAAGAGGCAAAAGCAAAAATAAAAATAAACAAACATAAATAAAATGAGAAGAATCAAAATGTCATGGTAAACAGTGAAGAAAAATGATGGATTGAGTCTTTAAAGTGAAATAAAAACACTATAAAAATAAATTTATATAAGCTTACAGTTAACAAAATTTAGGTTAAAATTTTAACATGCTAATTCATAAAACAAAAAAGAATCAAGTGTAATTTTTCCAACAAAAGGGTAAGAGAATTCGACTTTGATTATTGCAGCATGATCATAAAGATACTTACTGCAAAAATATTTGAGGCCTTCATCAAATTTCTCAAGTCCCTGTGTTAGTTCTTTAATAGTCAAACATTCATTTTTTGAGGCAATTTGTCATATATTGTACTCAGTTTTTTCTTCAATTCTTAATAGGTCTAACTCTCTGCCCCATTTTTCATGTGTCTATCAATGGCTTTGTGTGTGACTTAAGCAGTTATCCAACACTACTTTCATGGACTTCTTGAAATCTTGATTCTTTAACACAGTTTCCATTTTATTTTGTGTTGTGTATTGTGTTATTGAATATTTAATAATCATTTAGAAATTGATCAATAAAAGTGCTGACAGTAAAGGAAAGGTAGCGTTAAGTAGGGAAAGATGTTTGAATGACGACTAATTTTATAAATAGACAGTTCATCAGGGATTATCTTTATGTTTAAGACTACTTTTGCTTCCCTATGCAACCCTTGTAACTTTGGGGTATCAGACTGAAAACTCAGATAGAACGGACATCCTTCCTAACATCCATCCATCACAGCTCTCTGCAATCTTTTGCTTCATTAACAAGCTAATATGTGACTAAAATTAGGTCATTAGATGTCAGTTCTCTCCTAAAATAATCCACAGTTTTAATTCAATTCCAGTCAAACCTCAAAAAGATTTTTTTGGCGACAAGCTGAAAAAATTATTGTAAAATTTATCTGGAAAAATGAATATTCAAGGAACATTACCAGGAAAATTCTGAAAAAGCAGAGTAATAAGGAGGTATTTGTGCTACCATTTAAAAAAACAGTATTCTAGAGTGGAGTATGTCAGACAAAAACAGATGTAATGTGGTTTCACCTATATATGGAATCTAAAGAACAAAATAAATGAACAAACAAAACAGAAACTCAGATATAGAGAAGATTTTAATGGTTGCCAGATGAGAGGGGGAGTGGGTGAAAAAGGGGAAGGGATTAAGAAATGCAAATGTTGTTACAAAGTAGTCATGGGGATGTAGGGCATAGCATAAGGAATATAGTCAATAATATTGTAATAACTGTGTATAGTGTCAGATGGATATTAGATTTATCAGGGTGATAGATGGGAGGGGGCTGGAGACAGAGGGTGAAGGGATTGAGAGATACAGGTTGGTAGTTACAGAATAGTCATGGGGATGTAAAGTACAGCATAGGGAATAGTCAATACTATGGTAATAACTATGTGTAGTACCAGGTGGGTACTAGATTACTCAGGGGATCACTTCCCAAATTATATAAATGTTTAACCACTATGCTATACACCTGAAATTAATATAAACTAATACTGAATGTCAACTGTAATTGAAAAGTTTTAAGGGGGAGGGGAATGAAAGGGAAAAGAGATTCAAATTTCCAGATATAGAACAAGTAAGTCATGGGAATGTAATGTATAGCATAGGGAATATAGTCAATAATATTGTGATAACAGTGTCAGATGGTTGCTGGACTTACTGGTAGTCACTGGTTGCTGGTAGTCACTTCTTTAGGTATATAAATGTTGGATAACTATGATGTGTACCTGAAACCAGTATAATATTGTATGTTAGCTATATTTTAATAAAAAAATCTTAAAAAGCAGGATTGTAAATTCACTCATATTGTTCCTTGGCTCATAAAGCAAGCACTGAGCACTTATTATGTTGTGGGGACAGAGCCCCAGAAAGCAGTTTCCAGGCTCTCGGCCTCACATAGACAGGTGCTGGCTCAGGTAGTAAATGGCCATCAATTGTGATTGCATGGCCATCAGCTGTGGCTAGTTGGCCGTCAGCTGTAACCAGTGAGCCATTGGCCACTAATATAACTGCTGTGGCTACGCTAGGAGAGAGGAGAGAAGGGAGAAGAGAAAGAATGGGGCTAGCAAGAAGATGGCGGCTGGGCTGGCAAGCGTGGATGGCGGTTTGCGGACAGTGTGGATCCAGCCTCCATTGAGAGTATAGTGCCGCCAGAGAGAATATAGTGGTATGACTCCCCTACCTATGGCTCCGTGGGTGTTCCTTTTTGGCCTCACCATATCCTGCGTTCTTGTATGGGGAGCGGGAGCAGAGACCCCGCAGGCCTCCCTGCACGACAAATGGCGCAGCGAACAGGGTCTCCCGCACAACATATGTACACTTCCACTGTTCTTAAACAAAACTGGACAAAATTCAGTAATTTACACTTGGGTTTACTTAGGTGTTTATGTAAAGATAATTCATTTAATAAGTGGTGCTGGGATCACTGACAAATTATTTGAGGGGTGGGGGGAAAAAGCTGAGTCCTAATTCATACATTATTTTAGAATAAGTCCAGAGAATTAAAATTTTAATTTACAAAATAAAACTATAAATATGTCAATAACCGTTTCTGGTACAATGAAAATGACCTTTCTGAAAGCACGACATCAGTGCTAGAAACCATATAATAAAAATTCCACATAAAACAAAATCAACAGTTTTATTATTAGTTTTCTATTTATTCCAGCTATACTTTGTCCCCTTTTCTCCTTTCTTGCTGTCTTTTGAATTTTTCAAGTATTTATTATTATATCTCTATGCTATTAGCTTATTCTTTATATATTCTTTTATTATTTTATTAATTTCTTGACTTACTACAGTCTTCCTTAAATTAGTTCTTCACCACTTAGCAGTTAATGCAAGGATCTTACAACACTTTCACTCCAATTACTGCCTCCTGTCTTCTCTACTATTCTCATACATTTAATTCTACGGTGTTCATCTGGGTCTTCTGAGAAGCAAATGCTACAACATGGGATTAAATGTATAAGGATTTTATCAGGGGAAATGCCTGTGAGAGAAACTGTGAAACAAGTCTGAGTTTAGTAGACAAGGAATAAAGGCAGGAGGAGAATTTCCCAGACTGCCATACCATCTAAGAAAAGCGTGGCAAGGCTATCAGGAATCCTTGACCCAAAGTCAGCCATCCGAGGAGTCCCATGCATCCCAAGGGCCTGCCTTAGTCTGCCTGCTGCTTTCAGCAGGAGCAGCTTGTGGGAAGCATAGTCTCAGTACTACACAAAATCTATGCACTGTAGCTGTGGCCATTGGTCACACAATTATTATTAAACGGTCAGTATTCATTTAGTTTTATCCATGTTACTGTTTCTGTTGCTCTTCCTTGCTTCTATCTGAGATCACTTTACCAACTGCCTTCTGCTTGATTTCTCAGTGTTTCATCCTGCATACATGATGCTTAGAAGTCAACAATTACTTTAAGGAGAAATTGTGACATACAAGTCAGGCTTTTCTCAAAGTGTAGACAGCCTTTTCTCAATCTCTTGGATGTAGGCCCTTCATATCCTAACTGTTTTGGGTGTTCACTCATGCCTTCAAACTGTTTTATTCCTCCAGTTTTTATAGTTATTCTTGAGGGGAGGTTAGTCTAATACTAGGTAGCTACTGCTTCATAACCAAAAACTCAAGTCCAGCTCTGTGACTTTAACCTCTCCACTATTATGGCTCCCATTTACTATATACATCAGACTCCTTTTATCCTCAAGTAGTATCAGTGTCTTAATACAGGCATACCTTGTTTTATTGTGCTTCATAGATATTGCATTGTTTACAAATTGAAGATGCGTGGCAACCACCAACAAAAAGATTATAACTCGCTGAAGGCTCAGATGATACTTCACATTTTTTAGCCATCAAGTATTTTTAATTAAGGTATGGGCATTGTTTTTTTAGACATAATGTTATTGCACACTTAACAGACTACAGTATAATGGAAACATAACTTGTATGTGCATTGGGAAACCAAAAATCTGTGTGGCTCAGTTTATTGCGATAGTCACTGTGTTGTGGTGGTTTGGAAGCAAACCTGTAGTATCTCCGAGGTTTGCCTATAACGGTAATGAACATAGCAGACCCAAGTACAGTTAAAAAAATATATAGGCTTGCCATCAGATAAGATATTTTCAGATACTTTATACAGAAAGTTTTAATTATTGCATTAAAATTAGATCGAAAGAAAAAAATAACTTTCATAGCTAGGTGACCACAGGTGTTTGTTTCCTGTCTCCCAAAACTCTAGTACAGTGACAATAAAGGAATTAAAAAATGAAATAACTCACAAAGACAAAGAAAGCATGAAAAGCAAGAGTTTCCCCTATTTCCATGATATATGGGAATCATTAAAAAAGTACAGCAAGTCTGTACCTAAATTGTTAAAATAAAATTGACTTTCATATAAAATAATGTTTCACCTTCAATTAATCATGCAAGCTACCAAATGTTTTATGTTAATAGCAAATTTCCAGTTTCTCCATAGTATAGCTATGACTTCAAATTCAAGAAAAATAATTTATAAATAACTTGTTACAGGAGCAATATCTGTTAATTTTGAAAGAAAAAAATGCAGGAAGAAAAAATGGTGCACCTGAAAACAGGCTTTAGCATTAAAACTAAACAACAAAGCAGTAGCCTACCATCCACACCTATCTATCAGACACATTAGCTTCTGCACCGACATAGTGAGATTTTTAAATAATTCAAATTTAAATTCCTATAGATGGCAAGTTTTAATGAAAACAGTGTCAGAACCATAACACTACAATAATACAGGTATTATGAAAATGTTTTCTGTATTCAAAACCTACAATTCTCAACATGAAAGCAGGATTTACATGGTCACTTAAGTAGGACAGCTATAAGTAATCCACTAGCAAGCACTGAATAAGTACTGAGACTGCAGGATTCCCTTAAATGAATGCAAAACATAGGGTGCAATTGCACTGCAATTTAAACTAGTTATTTAAAATACATGAATGACTATATATACAATTTGGATATACATGCAGCACAGTTAATAGCTATCAGGCAGGGATAGTTGGAATGAAGAGAGGTAAGTTCTTCCATCTAGAAAAATCATAGGAAAAATTAACCATAGTGTACTAGAAGTCAATTTTCTATGAAAGTTCTGGAAAGACACTTATTCTTTTGGCAAAGCACAGAAAGCTGGGTGAACTGTACTTCACACTTGGGGGAAAAGGAAGTTTCATGTCAGCTGCATCTATTACTATAATCACGTATGCATTTCAAATATATTATTCAGTTATTTTGTAGCTAAATAAAATACAATTATTATGATGCAGTAACTAATTAATTTGTAATTGTTTCTATTTTGTCTTCATTTTGTGAAATTACCTAAACCTGAGGATTCTTGGCATTTTCCTCTCCATTTTAATTATATGTTGTTGTTTTTCATTTTTTTAAGAAGGCCTGCTAATTTTATGTCCTGAAGCTTTAAGTTTATTGCCAAGAAGAAAAGCACCGTAAGTACTGGAGGTTGTTTCGTGTTTCAAAAGCCTTAAAACATGCATATTCTCTGACCCCACATTCTATCTCTAGAAACTTATTCTAGGAAAATAAGCATGGATGTGACTATAAATAAGCTATGAGCATTACATATAAGCTACAAATTTCAAATGAAAAACTAAAAACAACCTAAATAATGAGAACTTTGTTAACTCAAGTATTGTTTATACAATCAATCTTTGTAATGATTAAAATACAACATATGGAAATAAACAAGATATCAAAATAATAGAATTCTATGCAGCTGTTTAAAAACAGAAAGTTCTGTATGTATTAAAATAGAATGATCTACATTATATATTGCTAAAGAAAAGTTATGTGCATAAAAGTGTCAGAAAAGAAATACAATGATCACACCTGAGCTTTTTAATAATTCCTTAATATTATCAAATAGCTTCAGTTAGCTCTAACTGTCCCTTGCATGTGAATTTCCTACATTTGTTAGGTCTATGAATTATTCCGCTCTTAGCACTGAATTTGCTCATGCGTTTATAATTTTTTTCTGTGAAATCATCTTCAGTGGGAATTCTCTTCTGGGAAAATCCTGGCAGGCCACACAGGTAATACAGGCCTTCAGATTGTTGGTTACTATAATACATATGCATAAATCCTCCTTACCTGAATCTAAAATATCTGGGAAAACACTGAATAACTGGAGTCTAGAGTCCATTATTTTACATGGGAAAAATAATCATGTATCCCTAGCCTATATTTAAAAACTCAATTTCCCCAAATATTACTAAAACATATTTAAAACCTACATAACAATATACCAAGAATGTCTACATAATAGATAGAATATAAAATACTGATTACCTATTTATTTAACTCTCAATGAACTTATAGTAGTTGTATTTATGTACAGTTCATAATAATAATAATGTATTTTATTGGATAATAATTGCATTTCTCATCTATATTGCAAATAACCCAAAACACTATAATGTAAATAGGACTTCTGCTTCCAAACATGAAAGAACAGGGTCCAGAATTACCCTCCTACTGTAAAAAAAGGAACAGAAAACTATGCAAAATATAGAAAACGGGTTTTGAACACTGGACAACAAGGAGAGTAAGATTATGATCCCGAGAGAGGAAACAAAGAGGGTAAGCCCTACCACCACGCTGACTCCAGAAGCTCAGTGTTGTTGGGAGGCAGCTTTCAGAGCACAGTGCAGGGAGGGGGAACACAGACAGAGCCCAAAGATCACTCTAAGTTGAGGAAACGGTCAAAGTTCAGGGAGACGAGGGTGACTAGAATTTGCAGAGCAGAATACCAGAGACGAAGGAGCTACTCAAAGAAAAAGTTCCAGAAATGTGTACAGTGGTGCCCTTCAGCCTTTGGCTGAATAACAATTTACACACACACACACACTGAAAATCCACAGGCCAAAGAACAATTTTTAAGGCTAGAGCAATTACCAGGAACTATGAGTAAAAAAAGTTCATAAATCTAACACAGGGCTGGGAATCTATTGAGTTCCCACCAGCTGGAGTAGAGAGATCCTGTTTAATACACGGCATTCAGTGGAGATCCCAGAAGAATCAGATTCCTATTATGCTAAAACAGCTATAATAAATATGCTGAATATGCTCAAGGATTTAAAGAAAACCATAAGGTAATTAATAGAGAAATGGGAGATACAGTGTACACTGTATATAAAAAGGACCAAATGAAACACGTAGAAGTGAAAACTAGAGTATCTGAAATGAAAATACCACTAGATGAGATTAACAGCATGTTAGATAATGCAGAAGAAAATATCAGTTAACTTGAGAACATAACAGTAGAAACTATAACCTTTCATCTGAATGCCCATGTAACCTAAATGTTTTCAATGGCAGTTACATGTAGATTCATTATAGCACACTTACCATTTGGATGGAAATTTTGAGTAAAATCTAAATATTTGTCACGTCAAATATTCTCATAGTGGGTATAGACATACAAGAATGCTGGGATCCTGTGTGGTTCAGTGTTTGTTTCTCAGAACAGCACAGGTAGCCCCAGCTGAGCCTACAAAGTATATGTAGCTCAGAGTTCAATCTCTCACGGAGATTGTATTGACCCAACACCTGAGACAGCAGACAGCTCAATTCCAGGCTAGGACTCTGGGCAGAGAGCAGAGTAACTATAATCTTGGTAAAGAGCCTAGTTCCTGCTCCCCAAATGGGTCTTTCTCTCAGACACCTACATTTACATGGATGTTAAAACTAGCCTCTAAGGCTTTTATCTGGTCCAGAATACCCCTTTGACACAGAAAAGAGGAAGACTACGTGGGACGGAGACACCTCAAATCTTGCTAGCACTATGGGTCTCTTCATTTTTGGTACCTAGTGATTTCCTCTTCTTGTGTTAGAACCTAGCTATATATGTGTTTAATGTTTAAATATTTTATTCAGCATTTCTAGAGTTTTGGAGTGGATAATGGAAATTCTTAATCTGCTCAGTTCATCTTTTTGACTAGTGTAGCTATAACTTTTGTAATTAAAAAATAATCAATAATGGTACTATCAAAAGATAAATGATCTCTGTCTCCATGTACCAATGAACTCTGAGAAAAGTAATCTCAATCTGGTTTTAAGAATATCAGTAAGAACTGGAAAAAGGGTCTGCGGATTACAAATCTGAACTTGTCCTTTAAAAAGAATTCTTACCCTCTCACAGTTATACAGTATTTCACTCATCTCAAAAAATAGCTTACAATATCATAATGTTTTTAGTTTAAATAAAACTATATCTTTACTAAGAATAATTCCTCAAAAAACATAGTTTTCATTTTGGTATTATTTAAATGATTACATTACCTTTGTGTTTATTCAGAAGCTTGTAGCCTTCACAGAATCTGCCTGATGAAATCATCATCTTGGCTGTGTCAATATAGGAGTATGTTGCCGTAAAATCAAACTCCTTTTTACCATCCCACCAGCCTTTTTGCTTAGCGTAGTTTCTCATGTCTGGATGTTCCCGATCAATCTTGGTTGTTATAGAAAGCTGATTAGAAATATTACGAACTCCCTCTATTTTTCAGAGAAGAGGGGGAGAAGAAAAGTCATAGTTAACATAATGTAGCTGTCTGTACATTATGATTCTTAATCACTATGTAAATGTAAATAAAGACTTCCAAATTGTGTACTATAAGCATCTATTATGTATTCAGGAAGATGAATGAATTACTTTTTAAATTAATTTTTATTATTTGGGTAAGTATAGATTCACATGCAGTTAAAAGAAGTAATGAAGATACCCTGTGTATCCTTTACCCAGTTACCTCACTGGTAACATACTGTATATCACAAGCAAAATATTGATGTTAATATAGTCAAGATGCACAATATTTTTGTCACCACAAAGATCACTCAGGTTGCCCTTTTATAGTCATACTCACTTATCTCCAATCCCCATCTCCTCATTAACCCCAGGCAACCACTAGAATCTGTTATCCATTTCTGTAATTGTCATTTAAGAATGTTATATAAATAGAATTATACAGTATATAATCTTTTGGCTTTTTTCATTCAGTATAATTTTCTAAAGATTCATTCAGGTTATTATATGTATCAACAGTTCATTCTTTTTTATTGCTGAGTAGTATTCTATAGTATGTATGTACTATAGTATGTTTAGCCATTCACAAGTTAAAGAACATCTGGGTTGCTTCCAGTTTTGGGCTATTATGGAAAAAGCTGCTATAAATATTCAGGCATGGGTTCTTGTGTGAATGTAAATTTTTATTTCTCTGGGATAAATGCACAATATTGCAATTGCCATGCATTTGGTGGTGTCACTTTTTATTTTCACCATTCTGATACAATTATACTGATATCTCATTGTGATTTTAGTTTGCCTTTTCCTAATGGCTAATGATGGTGAACGTTATTTCTTGTGCTTTATTGACATCTGTATATCCTTTTAGATAAAACATCTCTTCATGTCTTTTACCCACTATTTAC
The DNA here is from genome assembly GCF_057876585.1 of Rhinolophus sinicus. Classification (NCBI taxonomy): domain Eukaryota; kingdom Metazoa; phylum Chordata; class Mammalia; order Chiroptera; family Rhinolophidae; genus Rhinolophus; species Rhinolophus sinicus. The sequence continues at coordinate 162,720,516 of NC_142517.1, read as the reverse complement.
ATATTTATATATTATTTACCCACATTCTCACTACAAAAATTAGACGTAAGTCATGCTAGAATTAAAGACAGAAAAAATGAATTTTCTATCTAATTTCCTACAGTTTAACTGTTTAGTTCTTGGGCTCATTAGTAAAGGAAGAGAAACCAGTTGGCAAAGTTACTCTACAGCTGGATAATTAGACCCAGTGAAAGTGTTCATTTTGGATGGCTAGGTAGGGCTATTTATTCAATCAAGCCAATTACCACAATAAGAAAAATAGTCTAAGTTCAATTGTATATATTAGTAAACATACATGCAAAATATAAAATAAAATGGCCATCAAAACAACTGGCAATAACCTATTATGAAAAATAACATCCAAATCCTCCAAAGCTCGAAGCTATCTTCATAAATCCTTTCTGTACTGCTCCGGATCACAATGACTTTTCCTTTCTCTAAATGTATGCAGTATTTAAGTGTCTGTATCATTCATGCACCATTTAATATTTTCACATGTGTATCTCATCTCCCTAGTGAAACTAGGAGGTCCAGGAGGTAAGTACACAAGTATGGGATTGTGCTTGAGCACCAGGCTGTATTCTAGTGCAAGAACATTGAACTGAGAGTCAGGCCGAAAAGATTTAAATTCTAAGTTTTTCACTCACTGCCTTGAATAATTCACTTCACATATCTGGATTTTCTCACTTGAAAAATAAGAGGAATAGTTTCACAAAGAAACAATGAGAAAAAAAAAGCAAAGTATTCTAAAACAATCAAATTGTGTTATTTTACTATGATATCAATTGTTTATACTTTACTATTGTATTAATATATTCTTTCCAACCACTAACCCACAGATACCGCACCCCTCTCCTCACCTCCATACCCACACACGATAAAATTTTGGAGTTCAGCCCAAAGTTAAGAGAGAAAGAAATGGTAAATGATTATTAAAAAGTAGGAAAGCATTATAAAATAACCAAGAGCTACTGTGCAGAAAATAAGTTATTTAAAATTTATGTCATATATATGAAAAAGATAGCGCCACCTTTTTTTCTCTTTTTTAAGAGAGCTCTCTATAGTGCTCTTGCATTGTTTGTTCTTTAAAATGTTTTCAAGCCTTCATTGTACTGCATTATAAATCTTGAAAGACAATTAAATGCAATGTCTGCAATTAAGGGGGTTTTTATTAATTGTAAAACAAATGATGAAAAGCTGGCCATACCTTGTACTTTTTCTGCCGCCCAGTACTTCCCTGCAGTCTCCAGAATCCAGGCTTCATTCCTGTCAGCTATCAGGAAACTGTTGTGATAGCTAAATGCTATCCCACCCTCTGAACAATTTCCACCCTGGCCGTATTTTTCTAATAAATCAACAATGACATCGAGGGCTTTTTCAGCTGTATCAGCTCTTTCAAGGCCAAGTCTAAAATAAAAATATTAAAGTTCTCAGATTAAAGTAAATTTCCATTATTTTGCTTAAATAATTTCATGCACATGAGATTTAGCAATTTTATGCCATGTAAAAATTCCTTCGAGTTAACAGATGAACTAAAATGTAACTTCTAAACTATTCCTTCTGAAGTCAGTTTGGAATTGAAAACAAAGTTTTTGGAGTCAAATGGATCAATGTTCAAATTCCAATTTGGTAATTTCTTGGCAAGTTACTTTATCTCTGAACCTCAGATATTTCATCTGTAAAATGAGGATAATAATATATACCACATGAGGTTACTGTGAGAATTAGTTAAGGCCTGATAAAATATGTTAGGTACTTCCAATGAATCATAATTTTCAATTCTTAGACTTCTCCCAATTAATGATATTTGAGTCTTTGTATTGCATGCCTGTAACTTTAAGCATTTTGACACAAAGTATCAAAGTCAAAAATAAATTTTTTTAATAGGAAAATAAAACATGTGAGAGTTACACCAAAATTTAAAATTCAGACAAGTTCTATAGTGCAAAAATATATCAGAAAAATTACCTGACAAGGTCCATGCCCAGTAGCGCCTCTTCATCACAAATTTCTTCTTTTCCCCACACAGCTTCATTCCCAATGCAAACTCCATGCTCATTGGCTCCCATTTCCGCTCCCCATAACCAAGCTGGGCGACTGAGGACAACAGCATATGTTTCAGGAACTTGATCTATTTCTATGTAAGTACACTGTAAAGGAAGTCATAGCAACAGCCATTAAACAAAAACAGAAAAGGTATCAAAGTCCAGAATCTGAAAATCAATCAGAAGAAATTTTCATTTTGAAAGAGATAAATGAAGTATAACTAAATAGAAATTTTCAATAATAAAGGCATTACCCTTAAAACATATTCAGAATTGACCCTAAAGCATTTATTCATTCAAATGCTTGCTGAGCATCTCCTATTACAAAGCACTCTGCTAAGAAATGTTACAAAGATGAATCGGAGACAGATCTCACTTTCAAGAAACTGAGATTGCACATTAACAACATACAACAAAATATAAAGTAAAAAGGCCATTGAAGAAAAGTGAAGATAAGAAATTAATGGAAGCTCAGGAGAGAGATGGTTTCTAGTTGTTAAATCTTCAAACATTTTGTAGAGGAAGATGCATGTGAGCTGAAGCTTAAAGAAGCAGTTCTCAATCTCAATGGCCAGTGTTTCTTGGTTAGTGATATAAGTCCCATATGGTAGCCCTTAACTGCAGGGTATTGCCATAGAAGCCCATGTTATATGTGGAAGTCACCTATCTGGTATGTCCACAGCAGGGAAAAGAAGGAGAACCACTGGTTTACAGGATAGGCTAGATTTGAAAATGAGGAGATAAAAGCGGAAATGGATCCAAGATGAATAGTCTCAGCAAAAGAAAAAAAGAAAACATCTAAAATTTAACACATTTTAGTATCAGAATATCAATGAAATGAAACCTAAAAATATATATGTTAGCAATTAAAGCATAATGTGAAACTTCTATTTTAAGTTCCAGGTTAAATGGATTTTTTAAATAAAAAATTTAAAGGATCCTTTAATTAATGTGTATTCTATCAAATGACTGGACAAAAAGCATGTTGATACTGTAATCCCTGGGCCCAATAAAACTTTTATTCCCAGATAATAAAACTGGTAGTCCAGAGTCGGGAATGACTTTTCCTATTCTACACCAATCAGGATCCTTTTTGTCCATCAAACTTCAGCAGAAACCTCAAGTCCTCATGAACCCTTCCTTCATGCCTAGTCTGAATTGTTCCTTCCCCACAGCTTGCTGCTCTTAAATTTAGCATTTAAACCATCCTACTTGAGAATGGGGTTAGTTGCATACACATCCTATTCCTCTACTAGAATTTAAGCTTGACAGCAGGATTTAAATCCCTGCCCTATTTAACATGCTTACATATGGTAAATTTTCAAATATTTGATCAAAGAATCAACAATTACTGTTATTGTTATTTCAGCCTCCTCCATATCATTGAAATAAAAGACCAGAAGTCTAGTTCTGATTCAAATTATTTTTCAAACTCAAATTCTTGAATTTTTAACTTCTATAATCTCTGCCAAATAGTTTATTAATAATAGAAATAATGGTTTATGATATTTTTAAAGAAACATATTGCTAACATGTATTTCACCTACCTTGAGACGTTCTCCCAGGTTATCATGAACTGTAGCCGGAAAATAAACTACCTCTTGTACTTCATCACACAGTCTATCTGAATTTTTCCCAAAAATAATCCTATTTTCAACTGTTGCTGGAGGTAGTGCCACAAAAGTGTCACAGGAACAAGGTTCCATTTTTTAAAAACTGAAAACCATATAAAAGATTCAAAATAAAAAGAGAAAAAAGTTTTAAGTATATACAAAACAGAGTTTTAATTGATGACCAAGGGATATTACTGCCATATCTAATAAAAGCTGTTCATTCAAGTTTTAAACTTCATATACTGCACTATAAATATCAGTAAGAAAATGACTTAGAAATGAATCTTGTACTGTAAGAATTAATAAGAAAATGGAAATGACAAGTACCTTCTAGTCTATAGGTCAAATTTACCCTGTAAGATCTTTTTTTCCTGAAGTCTTCCATACGTCACCTTTGACTATTTCCGTATTTGGGAATCCTATCCCTTGTCCTGTTGTAAACAGCACTGTATTTATAAATATAGTCTCCTTACTGGACTGTGAGATCCTTGAGGGCTGAGAGTATGTCTTATTAATCTTTATGTTCTCATCACTGGGTCTTATAGAAAAGTCCCAGTACTATGTACCCAGTCTTTTCCTCAAAGGAAGAAGGAAGGGGTCTCCTTTAAGCTGAGGAAGACTACACACAGATTTTAATAATGGTAAGACTGACATTTTGAAACAGACTTACTGAATCAGACAAATATAAAAAAATGTCAATAAAATTTCAAATTGTTGATATTTCTAGGAGGAAGTTCACATATGTAACTTGTAAATCCTAATTGTAGAATATAATATCAAGATTATGTCTTCATTTGTAATTCAGAAAAATTTTAAATCCTAAATTTTAGCAGAACACTTAAGTGTCTCATGCTTTTCCTGTTGCTTCCAGAATGAACTTTAGTTTCCTTTATAATGCCCAAACTTAAAATGGTTTTATGCAGGCATCTTAAAAACAAAACTTAAATCTAATGTTTCATTCAAAAGAAAACAAAATGATTCAAATAAGGAACAACTTCAGCCTGAAACTCCTGAAAGTTTTTCTCTTTTCCTCAGTGATGGAATGAGAGAGGTCACCATTGCTTCTGTTTGTTTCGTGTGTATTTCAACCTTTATTTCCTGTATCGCCTTCTATTTGGGTTCCAAAGTTAGTTTCTACCACTGCATAACCTCGGCAGGCTATTTAACCACTCTCTAGCCTCACAGGTTAAGTATCTCATAGAGTTGTCATGAGAATTTAGTAAAACAGTGTGTAAAGTGTTTTCACAGTGCATAGACCATAGAAGACACTCAAATGAAAGCTGTTATTGTTATCATTTGGCAGACGAGTAAATTTCTCAAAAAAGACATCACACACACTCACAAGGATTTGTTTGATGGATACCCTGTAGCCCTAGCACTCACGTCCACGCAAAACCCTGGATTCTCAAGGGTCAAGCTGCACTAGGGGATCTGAGCTGTCTAACCTGCGTGATAGAGAAGCTAAGGAAACATGCAGCCCGGTCAGGAAGGCACCTAGCCCCTTTCTAAAGCGAAGCCTAACACCTAGTGTGTATTTATCATTCAGTAAATGTTAATTGAATATCTTTCTGCTCCAGGGACCGTACAGCTATTAACAAAACAGTCCTCGTTCATTTAGAGCTGACATTCTATTCTATGTGCTTTAGTTCACCAACTGCTGCTTCCAGGAACATCCTCACAAACCTGCTACATAGGGCTACATAGAGAATTACTATTTTCATAACAGATAGGAAAATCAGTACAGAAAAGAATACGTTACTCGAGCCAGAATTCACAGAGTAAAGGGCTCGAACTTCAAACACCTTTTGCAGAAGCGCCACTGCCCAGGCCGCACTCTGCACCCCAGCCGGGCGTTCAAACTGCAGCCCGCGCCGCACTCAGTCTTCCTACTTTATACCTCACCTATGCACGCCCCTCTCCCGTGCACGCCCCTCACCTGGCTTCGGAGCTACCCAAAGAGAAAAGGAAAGGGGAGCAGAGTGGCCGGCACAGGCGTTAGTTGCCGGAAGCTGTCACCTTTGACCCCGGAAGTCCCCTGTGCCCCGGGAGGCGCAGTTCCGGTTAGGCGGCGAGAGTTTGTTTACGTTGTTCACAGCTAGCGGCTACCTTCGCGAGCTCGGCGCCAAGATGGGGAAATCCTTCGCCAATTTCATGTGCAAGAAGGACTTCCATCCCGCCTCCAAATCCAATATCAAAAAAGTGAGTAAGGGGAGCCGAGGAGGAGGTTGGCCCTGGGCGCCTGGGTTCTCGGGCTGCTGGAAGTGAGAATGGGGGTGTCCGTAGGATCCCTAGGAGAGTCGCGCCTCCTCCAGGCCTGAAGCCCAGGTGTTCTCGCCCCTTCTTCCCCGCTGAGAAACTCGCTGACAGAACTGGCCCTCGACGTTTATTCAACGTCTGCCTGGAGACCGGCGGCCCACGTCTGCTCTGTCGGTTTTGTCAGCAAGAATGTAAATCCGTAAGCTACGAAGACTGGTAATAGGGTTCCTCATTAGTTCCCTCAGCACCTTCTAGTTTTGTCTCTTGGGATCCCAGGAATCACGACTTCTGAGCGCTGCTATTCTCTACAAAGAAAACTCCCTATTTATTTAAGTTAAGACAGATCTAAAAGGAAAATAGTCACCCCCTCGCTTCCTCTTTTTATACCACCCGATAATGTAGTGTCTGTCTGATGACCTTGAAGTTTGGCTTTTTAAGTAATCAATGACATGTCTACTAGGTGCAGTACGGAAAAGCCGTGCTCAATATTATAGCAGTGGAAAGCAGAGGTGCAGTAGGAAGAGTCTGAGCATTAGAATTAGACCTGGGTTCTAGTTATTCCAGCACAGTCACTTTTAGCCTTCAGACCTTGCACAAAATATTTAATATCCTTGATCCCAGACTCCTAACCTATAAGTTAACTGTAAATTAAGAATGATCAGTACCAGTTGCCTTGACTTGTGAAATTGTTATGAGGATTAAATAAAATGGTATAGATAAAGGCTTTGAAACAAAGTACCACCTAGCACTCTGTCCACCATATAGAGGGCTACTCCATAAAATATTAACTGCCCCTACATACGTACTTATTCCTCAATAAAATGTTAATTGCCCCTACACACATACCTATTCTTAGCCTGCTCCTAAAATACAGGTGTTACCCAGAGTTTCATCCTTGTTCTCTGTATGCTTTCCTAAGCAATCACATCCAATTTCATGGTTTTAACTACCCCCCCTCTTCACTCATGACTCTTAAATCTACAGCCCCCTAGATCTCTCCCCCTAGCTCCAGGCACCTCAACACAACTATATACTAGACAATTTCATCTTAACATCCTACAGGCATCTTAAACTCAACATATCCGAAGTGGAACTTGCATCCGAAATCTGCTGTTTTTACACTTCCTATCTATCACAATCCTTTGTGCAGTCATTCAAGCCAGGAATTCAAGATTCAGCACTTTCCCACCACCCCTTTATCTAGTCAGCTAATAAATTCTATTAATCCTACCTCACAAATATCTCTTTGTCACTGCTGTCTGTGACTTAGCTTAGACACTCATCGTCTTTCACCTAGATTGTTATATTTCTTTTTTATTTGTTTTTTCAGATTGTTATATTTCCTAACTGGTTTCTCTGCCTCCAGTCTTGACTCTTTTCAAATCCATTCTCTACATAGCAATCAAAATTTTTTTTTTCAATTTAGCAGCTTTACTGAGATATAATTTACATACTATACAATCACCATTTAAAGCACACAACTCAGTAGTTTTTACTATATTCATGAACTTGTGCAATTATCACAATTTTAAAATATTTTCATAACCCCCCCACCCAAAAAAACCCACAAACTTATATATGTTAGTAGTATCTCCCTATTCATCCTTTATACTTCCTCTTCTCCAGCCCTAGGCAACCGCTAACATTTCTGTTTCTGTGGATTTGCCTATTCTGGACATTTCATGTAAATCATGAAATATATGGTCTTCTGTGACTGGCTTTTTTTGCTTAGCATAATGTTTTCAAAGTTTATTCACGTTGTAGAATGTATCAGTATTGCATTCCTCTTTATTGCTGAATGACTCCGTTGTGTGAATATAGCATATTTTATTTCTCCATTCATCAATTGATGAATATTTGGGTTGTTTCCACAAAGTAGTCTTTTTAGAGCACAAATCTGATCTCTTCCCGCTCCTTATTAAAATACTATAGGATTAAGTCCAGGTAATCTGGCTCCAGTTTATTTTTCCTTCTTCATCCCCTACTGCCATTGTTCCACATTAGATTTTATACGCCAATAATATCAAACTATGTAATTCCTATTTTATACCTGTGGGCCTTTGTCTTAGTTGCTCCCTCTGCCTGTAATACCTTACCTTGTGTTGTCCTTGGCAAAATTGTGATCCTCTTCAAAACCCTGCTTAACATGTATGACGTTATTTGTGTATAGGGTTATTTGTGGTGGCAGAGTTGTGATGGTAGAGCCCCACAATAGAATAATGTTCAGCTCCCTTCCCCCAAATATATAAGAAAGCTTTTTTTGTTTACTGAGCTAGGAATGATTTCCATGGTACAGAATTTTATTTTATACATACTGTGTGTGTGTGGTGTGTGTGTGTAGTATATGTTACCATTTATGAAAAGAGAAAAAATGTGTATGTTTTATATATATTCTTTTAGCATATGTGCATTACAACATCTTTGGAAGAATATAGATATATAAGAAATGGATAACATTGGCTACCTGTGAATATAGTTACTTAGTTTTAAAAAATAGATAACTTGGGGGCGGCTGGATGGCTCAGTTGGTTAGAACACAAGCTTTCAACAACAAGGTTGCCGGTTCAATTCCTGCATGGGATGGTGGGCTGCATCCCCCCCACCTCCCCGCAACTAGTTTGAAAAAGGCGACTGGACTTGGAGCTGAGCTGCGCCCTCTACAACTAGATAGAAGAACAACGACTTGACTTGGAGCTAATGGGTCCTGGGAAAAACACACTGTTACCCAATAAAATTTATAAAAAACAAAAATAAAATAAAAAATGAATAACTTTTTAAAACCAAAAGTTGCTGTAAAGCATTCCATTATACCAGCCTTCCTTCCTGCTCCCTAAAGTTAATCACTGTCTCGTTCTATTTCTTGTACGTATCTCTTATCCAAATATCAAACTATTATTTATTTATACAATTCGCATCCTTTTATTATGAATAGCTTAAACACAGAAAAGTTAGTATGATTTTCCATTAGCAGATTCTGAGCACTCATATTCATTAGAATGTTATTATCAATATGTTAACTACCCCTTTTTGCTTCTAAAATTGAATAAAGGCAGTCTTGTCCCACATCCTCTTCCCCCCACTTATCTGCCCCCACCCACAGTTAATAATTATAGTTTTATCAATGTAAGTATTTGTTCTCAAATTTACCTTCTTAAAACTTAGCATGTTTAGAGAGAAAGTTTTGAATTACTGTTTGTTTTGAATGATTGTCACACACTTGGTCATTTATTCTAAAGGTGGTAGGAAGGTATTGATACCTTTTAAACCTGGAAGTAATTTCATTAAACATCCTTCATGAGTTCTTTGGGCTTTTTCCCTTCACCACTGTTAGGATTTTGAGAATTTCACACGGGGACACATTCAGCTTGCTGTGTTGGTGCCCTTGAGAAATCTGACGCATCTCTTTCTCATCTCTTTATTTCCTCTCTTGTCTCTTCCCTTTTCTCCTACAACTATCTTTCATTTACTTTCCTTTTTCCCTCTTTCATGTCCTCCATTTCTCCTTTCTTGGGGTGTCAGTGACATCCATTGGCATCCATGTTAACCCTACTGGTTGTGCCCTCTGTTTTCTAGTCTAGACATAGTCCATGTAGAGAGATGGTCATTCTCCTCTCTGAAATGACACAGGTACTAAGTGCAAGAAGCTGGTGTACCACAGGTACTCAGAGTGGTTCTCAAGTTTGACATTCTGGCTTGAAAGTTTAGCTGTTTTGAATGGTTGGACTTGAGGACTTGTATCAAGGCACAAATCAGACTTTTCAGCTGTTACTTTATGACATCATTATGAGCAAAATAGATTATGTTGTAAACCATATACAGTAGCATTTTATATTTTATAAAAGAAAAGCAAACTTCCTACTTAATTTAATTTTTATATCACTAATTTAGGTATGGATGGCAGAACAGAAAATATCATATGATAAGAAGAAACAAGAAGAATTAATGCAACAATATCTTAAAGAACAAGAATCATACGATAATAGGTAAGTAATTCCATTATGCTGGTGATTTTAGGATAATCAATTGCATGAAAATGATCCCTTACTGAATCATATATTAAATTAGCTTTTTTTGAATTGAACGTCTTAATGGTAAGATTCTATTCCTTGTGAACTATCTTTACTCATATTTGTAGATGGCCACTTTTTCCAACCTTACTCATAATTCACATAAAATATAGATTGATGACTTTATATGCGGTTGATGAACTTAGGCAAAGCTTAGAAGAACAATAAAAGCCTACACTCAAACTACTGAGACCTCTCACAAAGACACTTCTTTAAAATACTTTGAAATGAAGAGATGCACAGGACAGCTTCCAGAAGCAAAGTGAATTGTCTCTACTTGACCTGTATGTCATTGTTCTATTAATGGCAGGATCCTAGCTAGAGTTCTTCATTGGTTTGTTCCAGGAAAGTACTTGCCCTTCAGCTATTGTCATTTTTTTTTCAACTACAGTGGACATGTAATATTTTATGTTAGTTTCAGGTATACAGTGTAGTGATTAGACATTTATATGATTTATAAAGTGATCACTCTGATAAGTCTACCTACCTGACACCATACATAGTTATTATTGACTATATTCTCTATGCTGTGCTTTACATCCCTGTGACTGTTTTGTGACTACCAATTTGTACTTCTTAATCCTTTCACCTTTTTTTACCCAGTCCCCTAACCCCCCTCCCATCTGGCAACCATCAGTTTGCTCTCAGTATCTATGAGTCTGTTTCTGTTTTTATTTGTTTATATTGTTCTTTAGATCCCGTATATAATTGAAATCATACAGTATTTGTCTTTCTCTGTCTAACTTAGTATTTCACTTAATATAATATCCTCTAGGTCCGTCCATCCATGTTGTCACAAATTGCAAGATTTCACTCTTTTTATGGCCGAGTAATACTCCATTGTGGACATGTACCACCTCTTCTTGATTTAATTGTCTGTTGAGACTGCTATTATCATTTTATGTGTGTATTTGCAAGTCTAACCCTGAAGCTGGTTTCTCTTGGTTAATCAAGCAAGTGAATAGTGGTTCTTTAGTTACGTAACCATACACTCACTTCCACTCCGTCCTGTTTCTCATCAAAATATGGAACTTAAGTAAAGGAATACTAAACTGTTACTACTAAATACTCTCTTTAAAATATAATATAGTATATTGAGAGCAAAATTAAGGAAATAAAACTTTTAATTCAATTAAGTACTTTTCTCACTAATTTTATTTTATCTGCTTAAATTTTATTGAGTGCCTACTTCATGCAAGAGAACACATGGTGTTGTAGGGACCTATAAAAGTGTGATACATAGTTTCCCTCAAGAAAATCTAGTAACGGATATATAGTTCAAGGTTGAATATCGTAATTGATGTATTAAAAACACACTGCTTTAAAAACTAGAGCATGCTAACCTAAGACAGAATAATTCCATCTGGGATAACAAGGTAAGACTTTGTGAAAGAGGTGACATTTAAGCAGAACTACAGAGAATGATAAAGATTTAGATTAGTGGTACCCAACCAAGGGCTATTGCCCTCCAGGAGGTATGTGGCAATGTTTGGACACATTTTTGATTGTCACAACTCAGGTTGGGTGCTACCAGCACCTAGTGGGTGGAGACTAGGGATGCTGAAAAACAGCCTACGATGCACTGGGCACCCCCAAACAACAAAGAACGATCTACTCCAAAATGTCAACAGCACCACTGTTGAGAAACCCTGATTTACATATAGTAAAAGCTTGTTAAATATCAGCACAATGGGAAAATAGAGTGGGTGTTGCGGAAACAGTCAAACAGTTGAGTTAGATCGATAAAGAAATACCGGAGGTGGAAAAGTAGGTTTGCAACAGATCGTAGTGTGTTTATTCTTTATCTTATCTTAAAAAAGAGTTACTTTTCTTTCCTATGTAACTAATAAATATTTGAAACAAATACCCTGTTTCTCCTGGACCTGTTACCCACTAATTTTAGCATTCATTGGTGGATTTTGCCTGTATCAATTATTACTGTGGTATTCTAATGGTGATTTTCTATTTCTCTCGTTCCCTCTACGTTTTTTAAATTTGATTCCTTCTGGAAAGGAGAATTTTCCCTTTCTCTCATTTAGTTATTTATTTAGTCATTCATTTCTATCATTATGGACTCAGATACTTCAGATGTCATCTAATGAGTGGAGTTAAGTTTTGGAACTTTATCTCTAACAAAAATATTTTATCTTAATTCCCTTAGGGTTTTTAGAGATTGGGGGACAGTTATTATGTAAATTTTTTCCTCCTGCATAAAATTATCTTTATGTCTTATTTTATTTAGATTGCTTATGGGAGATGAACGTGTAAAGAATGGCCTTAATTTCATGTATGAAGCCCCACCAGGAGCTAAAAAAGGTACTCACCTCATTTCCTGTTTTTAAGTCTTTGATACGTTTGCATCTAAAGTTTGAGAACTGTTATGGCAGACACTTTGTAACAGAGTTGCTCTTCATCTTTTAAAATTGGTATTATTCTGAAAGAATTTTTTTTAAATAGTGTAATCAATACAGTAGAATAAATACTGAAAATATTTGTCTAATCTATTAATATTTCATAACTTGTCCTTTGGAAAGGAAAAAAGTCTCAACATTAGCAGAGGTGTATTTATTCTTTTATAATTTATGTATATATCTTTAGTCCTTACTGAATATTTTTCTAAATAGAAAGCATAATATTCACTGTCAGTGAAAAATGTAAAAGTTTAAAAATTAGGTATTAACGTGCTTATTAAATACTATCTCTTATTTAATATTGTATTTATCCCTCTGTGATTTGAATTTTATGAAAGAAAAACAGTCAAACCAATAAATTCTTACAAATTACAATTAAATACCGTGCTATTCTAGTGTGGTATGTGATACATGATAAATTTTTATAAAGTTTTTAACTTGACCTATCTTTTTCCCCCATATTTTTGATATGCAATCAAGAAAACAAAGAGGTAAAGTACTGTTTTCTGTGTTTGAATTTATTTGCAATGGATTGTAATTTTATGGAAAAACTGAAAGACTTTTTCATGAACATTTTTAGAAAGAAGAAACGGAAGGAGAGACCGAATACAAATTTGAATGGCAGAAAGGAGCCCCACGAGAAAAGTAAGAACTGGTTTTCTTTTAAGATAAAATACGTATTGAATTTATCTGATATTCCCATCTTACATTGCCCTTTTCATTAAGTAGAGAGGCATCTGATATGAAAAAGTATTTTCAGTGATTTATCATATGCAACTAATTTGCTTGATCGTAATCTTTAGTTTTATTTCTTTTTTCCTTTTTTTTTTTGAATTACAAATCATCAGACTGGACACATAATAACAGTGATGTTTGGAAATACTAAATAGATTTTATAGTTCTATATTTTTATTGCAGTTATACATTTTGTCATGTACTTGGAACTATAAGACTTTTTCAGAATAAGTGCTGCTTAATTTATTACATTATTCTTAATATTGTGTTTGTACATTTTTTCTACTTAATAGATATGCCAAAGATGACATGAACATCAGAGATCAGCCCTTTGGTATTCAGGTAAGTGACATATTTTACTGTGTAAGAATAATTTTTATTTAATAAATACTTCTTTATATTGTCCAAAAGATACTTAAGCTGAAAAGGGGCTCTGATGTTTCTACTTGTATCAGATAATAGAAGAAGTAGGGGAGAAAACATTAAATGTAATAAACTGATAAAGGTAGGAATCAAAGTTTTGTTGTGAGGGTTATAATGATAACGATCCCTACAGTTTTCAAGGAATTTGGAGAATTAGCACACGGTCAACAAAAGATGTAAACCTATTTAGAACCAGGACAGACTATCACCAGAGAGCCAGATCCTTGTTATAAGTAAAATTTTGGAACACTGCCATGCTTGCTCATTTACATATTGTCTATGGCTGTTTTCCTGCTGCTTGGGCAGAGTTGAATACTTGCCACAGAGATCACTGGCCCATAATACCTAAAATATTCACTCTCTGGCCCTTTACAAAACGTTTGCCAACCCCTGGTTCAAGAAATCGATTAAGCCATGACATACTTCGTTTTTGGTATTTTACCATTTCTTTCTGGATAACATTGTTTTATCTCCACCAAGTAAGAGTCAAAAAGAAATAGGATTTAGCTTAGCTTTTAGGTAGAATTTATAGTAAAATAATTTAGTTTTTGTGTTAAATTACCAACTATACCGTGAGTGCCAAAAAAATGTATACCCATGGCTTGTATTCATCTTTTATTATCAGTATATATTGAGTATTACAATTTTAATACAGTTTTTTCCTTTCTTAAAATGCGTATATATTTTTTGGCACCCTCTGTAGTTATGCAGTTTTTTCACCTGGAGATCTTTCTTTTTTTTTTTTTTCCTTCTAAACTGATTTTTTTTTTTTTAATTATTTGTGTTGTTTTTTTTTAAATTGGGGAACAGTGTGTTTCTCCAGGGCCCATCAGTTCCAAGTCGTTGTCCTTCCATCTAATTGTGGAGGGCGCAGCTCAGCTCCAAATCCAGTCACCGTTTTCAATCTTTGGCGTCCCAGCAACCTTGTTGAGAGCTCATTCTCTAACCAACTGAGCCATCCAGCTGCCTCCATCCCCTGGAGACCTTTTAAAAATTAAGAGTAATTTAACTTAAACTCTGCCAAGGAGTAGGGAGTTGAACATTGGTTTGATTTTAGTTTTTTAATATCCAAAATATCGTTCACTATTTCTCAGGTTCGAAATGTGAGGTGCATTAAATGTCACAAATGGGGTCATGTCAACACAGATCGAGAATGTCCTTTGTTTGGTCTTTCTGGAATCAATGCAAGTTCAGTTCCCACTGATGGCTCAGGTAGGCACTAGACATGATTTATTTGTTTGTTTTAGATTTTATATTGAGGACAAACAAGAAAAGAAAAAATAACATTTTTTTTTTAATCTCTCTGGATATTGTTTTATTTTGGTTTGGGTTGGGTTGCAGTTTTTGAACTAAGGCACATTCCCAAAATATGATGATTAATGGGAAACTTGGATCATATGGTTTGAATTTGAAATGCTGTATTTTAGAAATTTAATGTTTCTATCCAAGGGCCCAATGAACTTGATTCTAAAAGTGAAAATATAGTAAACACAGTTTATCATGTTAGTAACCTAATAATAGAAGGAAGAAATGGTTATTTCTCCTATTTAAGTCCTCCTGAATTGCAAAAGTAGCCTGGACTACAAGCCTTAACAATCTCCTCTTTTTAGTTCAAAGATAAAATCAAAACTGAGTTTAAAAGATATTAACTATGTTATAATTGCTTTTACTTTAAAATTATTTATTTTCTTGCATGTTGTCTGCTTAAGAATAATTGTTCTAATTTGGTTTGTATCATTTAGTTTATTATAAAAATATTAAAACAGACGTTTTAACTTAAATTTTCAGTGGCTTATTAGTATATTATTGAGACAGCCACACTTATCCAACTCGTAATAAATTATAATAGAAATAACCTGCTTTACCCTATAACCTTAAGTAAGTCATTTCACTTTTATGAGCTTCCAACTCCTCATTTTATTAATAAAATAAGGATGATAGTATCACTCAAAAGATTTTCAGCATTTTTAAGCAACTATAAAAACTTTTATCATTTATTTATTTTTTTTAAATTCATATGCAACCCAGTATATAGAACATATAAAGGCAGAGCTGCTCTACTGAATCAAGTGCTCTGGGCATGAAGCCCCATCCTCATCTCATCTAAGCCTCTGATGCACCTCTTTAGATTCCCGATGGCTTTCACAGCCACCTCTGAGCCCAGGGTTCACCCTCAATCAGCATATGATCTTCAGCCCCTATTCTATAGAGAGAGATCCTGCTTCCTTCCAGCAAGCCAAATGTAGGCTGTAGAATTCAAGATGCCAGTTCTCCTGTTTGAAGTTTAGGAATTGGATCCATGATCAAGTTTGACACTATTTCTTTAATGGTGTTAATGGATGTCAGAATAGGTAGAAGAAGTGTACAGATAGAAAAATTCCTGAAAGGACATAGACCAAAATATTAACATTGGTTGTACATTTATAATTTTTAAATGAGTATTATTTTAGATGGATTAAAAATTGTACATAGAAATAATTACTTAAAATTCTATAGCTTGGTTAATACCTTTAAGTTTGACCTGAATTTAGCAGTACCACGTAACTAACACTAATAGAAACTCTTGAACGTTTCTCAAAAACAAAATCGAAACTGTATGAAAAAGGAAAGCAAATAATAATATTGTATTCTAAATTTGAATGCAATGAAAAGCAAACTGGCCAATTTCCTAATCCACTTGAATCCAGATTCAAGCTAAAAAATCTTTTCATTTTAAAAAATCACCTATTGAATAATGTCTCAACAGTGAATAGAGATTATTTTTGCAATAAGGCAATTTCAGTGGATGTGGTTATCATGGGATAATCACACCCCTGGGGTACAGCCTTGTGCCTGTAATCTCCCAGGAGTGTAATTATTTCATGATAACCGTACCCCCTGGTGTTGCATTATTTCTATTATGAAATTCTTAGTTTAGTATATAAAGTAAGTTACTTTGATCACTGGAAACTGCAAGGTGCTGTTAGGATATTCCAGCTGTGAGGTTTGCAGAGACCAGCTATAAGATTTACTTCTCCTTTACAAAGTTAAATTAGGCAATCAAAATGCTTCTTTTGCTAAGCTGGTTTAGAATATCTTTTCTACTGATAAGATCAGCTTAAGTTTATAAGTTTTCATCCATTCTAGATACATCAAAATTATACGTAAAACTTGGAAGCCTCGGTGGTGAATTTTTATGAAATATTTTTATATTACAATATAAGTAAATGGGCTGTCCACTGGCCTTTTATCTATACTCTGTGGCTCTTATTGACTCTTACCATTTGTCACTTGTTTTTGATGTATGTTGACATTAATTATTATTTTTTAATCTACAGTGGGATTTTCAACAAAGCAAGTCAGGTTTTTTTTGTTTTTGTTTTTAGCTTTCTTAATAGATTTAATAGTTAGATATATCTGTATGCCTTCCACTTAATCTTTTTGTTTGTTTTGTTTGTCTCGTTTATGTTCTTTCTTAGTAGACTTTATTTTTAGAGCAGTTTTAGGTTCACAGCAATATTGACAGGAAAGAAAGTACAGAGATTTCCTGTATCCTCCTGCCTCTTGAAATGTATAGCCTCCTTCATTTTCAACATCCCCTATGAGAGTAGTACCTTTGTTACAATTGATGAACCTACATTGACACATTATTATCACCCAAAGTCTACCTAAGGGCTCACTCTTGGTGTTATACATTCTGTGGGTTTGGACAAATGTATAATGACATGTATCCATCATTATAGTATCATACAGAGTAGGTTTCACTGCCCTAAAAATCCTCTAATGCACCGCCTGTTCATTTCTCCCTCTCTTCCAATCGCTGAAACAATTGATCTTTTTACTGTCTCCATAGTTTCGCCTTTTCCTGAAGATCATATAGTTGGATTCTTAAGAATATGTAGCCTTTTCAGATTGGTTTCTTTCACTTAGTAATATGCATTTATGTTTCTTCCGTGTCTTGTCATGCCTTGATAGCTCATTTCTTTTCAGTGCTGATTAATATTCCATTGTCTGGATGTACCACAGTTTATTGAGCCATTCACCTGCTACTGAAGGGCATCTTGGTTGCTTCTAAGTTTGGGCATTTATGAATAAAGATGCTATAAACATGCATGTGCAGGTTTTCGTTTGGGGATAAGCTTTCAGCTCCTTGGGGTAAATACTAAGGAGCGTGAATGCTGGATCATGTGGTAAAAATGTGTTTAGTTTTATAAGAAACTGCCAAACTCTCTTCCAAAATAGCGATACCATTTTGCATTCTCACCAGCAGTAAATGAGAGTTCCTGTTGCTCCACATCCTCGTCAGCATTTGGCATTGTCAGTACTACGAATTTCGTCCATTTAATAGGTATATAGTGGTATCTCGTTTCATTTGCATTTTCCTGATGACATATGATAGCACATCTTTTCATGTGCTTATTTGCCATCAGTATATCTTTTTGGTGAGGTGTCTGTTAAGGCCTTTGGATCATTTTTTAAATTGTGTTGTTTTCTTATTGTTGCCTTTTAAGAATTCTTTGTATGTTTTAAATAATAGTCCTTTATCACATATGTCTCTGCAAATGTTCTTCCCGGTCTGTGGTTTGTCTTTATTTTCTTGAGCAAGTGTTTTTTTAAACAGCTTTATTGAGTTAATTTACGTACCATACAGTTCATCCATTTAAAGTGTACAGTTCAATGGCTTTGAATTCATATTTTCACAGAGTTGTATGCACCTCCATCACCACAGTCAGTTTTAGAACATTTTCATTTCCCCAAAAGAAAACTCCACACCCCTCAGCCCTCACCATCCAGCCCTCAGTCTCCCTCAACCCTAGGCAACCACTAATCTACATTTTACTTTTTTTTTAGATTGCCTATTAGGGACATTTCATATAAATGGAATCATAAAACATGTAGTAAAGAAAGTGGTTTTAACATCCCTTTCTTTGCCTTTAAATTTTACATTTTAACACAATTAAAATTGCCCACCTTCCCCCACTCAAAAATATTTACTTTTCAGCGTCCTCTCCCCATGGCATCTGTCTGGACATGTCACCCTCCTTACACACTGTTTTGCAACAATATGCACAGAGTATTTATTGTTAACCAAGGAAGCTCACCCAAGCTGTCCAGAGTTTTTATTAGAGCTTAATTACGTCGGCATGGTTGATGGAATCATTGGCCATGTGGTTGAACTCAATCTCTAGCCTTTCTCTCTTTCCCAGGTGTCAGGCTGATATAATATGACTCAAAGACCAAACCCTCTAATCACAGGGTTGGTCTTTCTGGTGTGGCCAGCCCTATCCTAAGTCATCTCCATAGTATAACCTATGTAGGGGTTCACCATGATCACCTCATTAACGTAAACTATTATATTGGGTTTCACCACGAATAACAAAGATAATCCTGTCATTCGAGGATTTAGATAGAGGCTCACTCCCGGCAACTGGGGACAAAAGCCAGCCAAATTTTTTATTACACAGCAGTTGTATTTTCATTTTCACTTAGTTCAAAATATTTTTTAATTTCTCTTGAGACTTCTTTGACCCATGTGTTATTTAAGTGTGTTGTTTAATCTCCAAATATTTCAAGGATGTTCTCACTACCTTTCTTTTACTGGTTTCTAGTTTAATTCCATTTTGGTCTCAGAGCATTCTTTGTCTGATTTCTTTTACATTGGTTAAGGTATGTTACGTGGCCCAGAATGTGGACTATCTTGGTTAATGTTCCATATTAACTTGAGAAGAGTGTGTATTCTGCTGTTATTGGATGAAGTATTCTATAAATATCAACTAGACCTTGTTGATGGTGTTCAACTATATCCTGTTGATTTTTTGTCTGCTGGATCTGTTTCTGTTAGAGGGACATTGAAGGCTCAGCTGTAATAGTGGATTTGTCTATTTCTAAAAACATTTGTATCAGTTTTTGCTTCACATATTTTGATGCCTTTTTGTTAATGCATGCACAAGGGGTTGTTAAACCTTCTTGGAGAATGAAATGAACCCCTTTTCATTATGTAATTCTCTCTCTTGATCCTTGATACAATGTCCGTGGTCTGAAATCTCCTTTGTCTGAAATTAATACAGATACTCCAACTTTATTTGATTACTGTTAACATGGTATATCTTTCTCCATTCTTTACTTCTAATCTATCTGTCTTTATACTTAAAGTGGGTTTCTTGTAGACAACATGTAGTTGGGTCTTGTTTTTTTATATGTTATTGACATAATTGGATTAAGACCTGCCATATTTATAATTGTTTTTGATTTGTTGCCCTTGTTCTTTGTTTTGTTTTTTTGTCTTACAGTCTTCTGCTT
Organism: Rhinolophus sinicus; assembly: GCF_057876585.1. Classification (NCBI taxonomy): domain Eukaryota; kingdom Metazoa; phylum Chordata; class Mammalia; order Chiroptera; family Rhinolophidae; genus Rhinolophus; species Rhinolophus sinicus. Next base: position 162,700,687 of record NC_142517.1, on the reverse strand, counting down.
TCTCTGATTTTAATTGTGTATTTTATATAATTGTTATCTTTCCTCAGCATATCAATACTTATTTTTTTTAATTTAGTGGTTGCCCTAGAATTTGCAATACATATTTACAACTAATCTAAGTCTACTTCCAAATAACACTATACCACTTCACAAGTAATGCCAGTACCTTCTAAAGAGTAAACCAATTCCTATTATATAACACAATTCTTTACTCCTGTCCCTTACAACATTGCTGGCGTATATTTCACTTATTCATAAGCTATAATCATTTAGTATTTGCTTCTATTATCATTTTTAACAAGATGCTATCTGTTAGATCACTTAAGAATAAGAAAAATAAACTATTTTATCTTATTTTTATTCCTTCTCAAATGCTCTTCCTTCCTTTATGTAAATCCAAGTTTCTGATCTATGTCATTTTCCTTCTCTCTGAAGGACTTCTTTCAATATTTCTTATAAGACAGATCTTCTGGTGACAGATTCCTCAGTTTTTGTTTGTCTGAGAAAGTCTTCATTCTCATTCACTTTTGAAGGATAATTTCACTGGATACAAAATTCTGTGTTGGTGGGTTTTCTTTCACTCTTTTGCTAACATGGTTTAAGAGAAGCCTGATGTAATTCTTATCCTTGTTCCTCTGTAGGTAAGGGGTTCCCCACCCCCCCGGCATCTTTCAAGATTTTTTCTTCATCTTTGATTTTATGCAGTTTAAATATGATATTCCCTGGGTGTAGATTTTATTTTCCTGCTTGGTGTTCCCTGAGCTTCCTGGATCTGTGATCTGGTGTCTATCATTAGTCTTGGGAATCTCAGCCATTATTATTTCAAGTATTTTTTCTGTTCTTTTCTCTCATCTCCTTCTGGTATTCCTGTTGTTATATATGTTACTCCTTTTATAATTGTCCCACAGTTCTTCTATAGTCTGGTTTCCTTCCCCCCACCTCCCATTTTCTTTTTCTTTCCTTTTTAGTTTGGGAAGTTTCTATTGACATATCTTAAAGCTCAGTGATTCTTTCTTCAGCCATTTCCAGTCTACTGATGAGCTCATCAAAGACATTTTTAATTTTTATTAGCATTTTTTATTTCTAGCATTTCCTTAAGATTCTTTCTTAGAGTTTCCATCTCTCTGTTTACCCATCTGTTCTTGCATGTTGTCCACTTTTTCCATTAGACTCCTTGGCATATTAATCTTAAGTTATTTTAAATTCCCAATATGATAATTCCAGAATCTCCATCATAGGTGAGTCTGATTCTGATGCTTGCTTTGTCTCTCCAGACGGTAGTTTTTGCTTTTTAAGCATACTTGCTAAATTTTTTGTTGAAAGCCAGACGTGATGTATCAGGTAGATGTAAATAGGCCTTTAGTGTGAGGTTTCATGTTTATCTGGCTAGGAGTTAGGTTGGGTTTACTGTTTGTTGTTGTTGTAGATGTCAGAGGCTAAAATTTCCTCTAGTGTCCTTGTTTTTGTCTCCCCTGTTACCTTTGGGTTTCCCCAGAGACTCGTTTAAGAGTCAGAGTCTTCCTTCAGTGGTAATCCCTTGTTACCATAAAGGAGCCCTGTTGATGTGGTGGTAAGATCTGGGGAGAGTTCTCACTCTTTTAGTGAGATATGCCTAGGTCTCACTCTTCTATTTAGTGAGCCCGTGCCCCTGGGCTGTAACCTTTACAGGTACTCCTTAGCTTTTTCCCCCTACTTCTCAGCTTTTTATTCCCATGTTGGTTAGGCTCTGATAAAATAGCTTCCCTTAAGAGTTAGCATTTGTTCAAGACAACAAAATGCTCTGGGCGTATTTCAAAATGATTATTTTTCCCTTCCCACTGTTGGAAGGGAAGTACAAGGGGATTGTTCTTTGATGTTCATAGGGAGAACCTTGTAGAGCATCTGGAAGTAAAACTCACAGAAGTGTGGGGGTTCCCGTTAAGGTTGGGCCCCCAGGAGTTTTCAGTCTTTCAAGCTAGTTCTTGCTTAGTCTCCAATAATAGTCAATCATCCTTTAAGTAATCCTACCAGTTGCTGGCTCCATTGATGGTTTTTGGCCCTGGTAAACTGTGATTCCCTGTCGCCATTTTCCCTGTGACCTCAATTCTGTGATAGAGCTAAGATTTGTTGATTTTCAGCTTTTCCAGCTTTTTTCTTATCATGAGGATGGAAGGACTTTCAGGCTCTCCATATATTGAATTGAAACCCAAACATTGTAAAAGCAACATAAAAGTGAATAAACGTTGAGTCCACATTTGTTAACATTAGTTTCCCATTGTACTAATTATTTGACTTTCGGGTTTTTTAAGCTTAAGTTGCTATATATTTAAAGTTACTTTGCTATTTTTTAAAACTTAGCCATAATTTCAAAAATATTTGGAACTAACTCAATGTGGTAATATGGCAAATTTCACACATTTAATAAAAGTAAATTTCAAATTCCCAATGATGTCACTAGATAGATAATCTTACCGTGTACAAAATTTCTTTTTACAATGCCTCAGTGTGAGATCCAGCAACACCACAAATGGCTAAAATGATGATAGGTACTTAATGTTTCAAGTGGCTCTATCCAGTCTTGTTTACACCATAGCTTTTAGTGTGTTTAAACAATACGAAAATGAATACATAGCTTAAATTGAGGAAAATATTATTTTACACTTGTTGCAAAGATTTGTTTGCATATCAATGTTCTTTTCCTTACCTAATTTTCCCTAAGTCTTGATTTAATTTTTCTTGAAAAATTTTATACTAATAGAAGTGTTCTGTAACAGAGCTCCCACATGCTCCCACATGCTCCCACAACCTTTCATGTTGAAGGCATTTTTATTGCTTGAGAATATGTTTGGAAAATTTAGCAAAATAATTGTCTGATCATAAGCCTTGCTATAAAGACACCTAGAAGCGTTCTCAAAGGACTTTCTGTAAAATAAAGATGGTAAACTTAGTTGCCCTTCTGGCAGATTCCCCTGAATCTGTTACGGAGTTACCTCATGCAACTCCTTAAAGGAGCTGAATCCTACTATCATAGTTGCTAGAGCCCTGCATCTGATGGCAGAATTTTTTAAATCCGCCAACATAATTCTACTGCAGAAAAAAGTATTTGTGTTACCAGAATCTCATTAAAGCTAAACTCCCAAATAAGCAAATATCAAAACCTAATAAATACAGGATTAACTTCACAATAAAGAAGTGAATTTAGGCACCATTTCTCTCCTTTTATTATATGTAGTTAATCAGTCAGAAACCAAAATTTTTTTTAATGCATGAGGAAGCTAGCTGAAAAGAAATACTGACCTACGGAAGAGATTCAAAAAACTTGTCAAGTCATAGAGTTTCAAAGATCAAAATGATGCTCTTGATTAGTACTTTAAATTTTGGCTATTTTATTTTAAGTGATTACCAATGGTTAAGTCATTTTGACTATTTATAAGCAGTATTATAATTCTATGATTAAATTTGTTGTTTGAGTGGCTATGCCTTGAAATCCCATTGACATTAACAAATTAATTGCAATCCTATCAGTAAATAATTCTGCTCTGTATTAAAGGCTTATGTAGGGCTAGTGGAGGCTATACCTCCCATAACTCAAAGAGGTATTACGGTTCTCAGATCACAGTCATAAGTCTCTTTTACATGACTTCCTGTTAACATCATTCCATCTACTCAAGGTCTGCCAGCTTCAAGTAAAGGAAATTAGCTAGTGGTTACCTGGGAAAAGGAATGAAATGTAGTCTTCCTAGTAAATATTAATTCTTCTACTCAAATCAAACTAATGAAGTTAATATGAACCTTCGTCATGTTCCACTCACTTAGAATGCCCTACTTTTTACCTTTTCCTAAATCCTATGAGAATTTGAAAATCAAACTGTTTCTAGTTCTTTCCTAGCAAATATAAGCTTTTCTGAAATAGGGACTGTATCCTATTTGCCTTTGTATCTCCAATGCCTTGCACAGTCTACATGCTTAGTAAATAATAGTTTAGTAAGTGAATGGACAGGCTCTGCTAACTATTCTGAACATCACTATTTATCATCCTCTTCTGAATATACATTTATAACACAAATTTATAATTTATATTTTTCCTTTTCTTTCATGTGAACTAATTTTCCCCAAAGATTATAAGCTTGAAGGAAGAAACCCAAGTTCTCTATTCTTTCTCTCTCAGGTACCTAATGAGATAAAATAGTAAGCCCTCAATAATACATACTGATTTTTAAAATCAATTTCTGAATTGTATGAGTACTAGGGATGAAAAGGTTAAAATTCCCCATGCAGGGCCCTCTCCATAGTTAGATAATACAATGTAGAAATGTACTGAGAGTTTATAATAGCATAACAGTAATTACTGTTGACTGATTTAAAATATCATGTGTAACTTTTACTTTTTTAAGTAAAACACACTGGTCTCAAGTGGAGAGCTTGAGTTTGACAAATGTATGCACCCATGTAACCAGTTTCTCTAACAAGATACAGAGCATAGACCGTTTCAGTCACCCTAGAAAATATACTCTGTCCCTTCCCAGTTGGCCTCCTGTGCCCACAACCACTAATCTAATTTCTAATCCCATATATTAGTTTTACATGTTCATGAACTTCATATAAATGGAATCATACACTATGTACTCATTCTTTTGTGTCTCATTTCTTTGACTCAACATATTTTTGAGGTTTGTTGTTGCATAACTTTTCAAGATCATATTCTCATCTTATTTAAAATATAGTGCTAACTTCTAATACTTTATGTTTATCACAATGCAGTTTTTAATTAAATTTATTGGGGTGACATTGGTTAATAACATTATATAAGTTCATCTGTATGATTTTATACTGCATCATCTGTATCTTGCTTTGTGTGCTTACTACCCAAAGTCTGGTCTCCCTCCATCACTATATAACAAATAATTTTTCTTAGTCCTCTAGAGTTACGAATTCACTTTCTTATAGTTAGGTGTATTATCAGTGAAGTATTTGTGTATAAGTTAATTTGAAAATGTAAGTTTAAAGATATAACCAAATATGTCTTACATCTTTAGCTGTATTAGTTCTGTAAAGCTAGGTTGTTTTTAATAAACAGTATTTTCTACTAGCATACAATAAGCACAGTTTCATCTTTCCTTGCTTTTGTGTATTTTCCAGACACAGACTAAAATGAAATGTTTAATTTTCCTTTACATTGTATGTTTTAATAGAGATCAAATTAGCTGCCTTCGGTGTGAACTTGGGATAAGGGCAATGAGAAACCCTATTGTTTCCAGCCTCCACTAAGATGCACTGGCAGTGTGTCAGGAAAATTCCCAGTATGGAGCAGTTTTATTACAATTCAGTACAATTGGTTCTTGCATAACCTTTAGAAAATCATACATAAAACATTCTCTTCTATATAAATAAAAATCACCCACACACTTTATTAATAGCTTTGTTCACTTTTTCCCTGGAACTTGTGCTGTATGTTCCTACTGTGCCCCTTTTTTTAGTCTTTTTTTGAGATAACTTTCTATAAGCTTTCTTAAAAGCAAAAAGGTTAGGTAATATTAGGAATCAAATGTACGTGTAAGGTAATTCTTGATAATTCCCACCAGACACAGATCTTTTCTCGATCATATATGAGAACTACTACCTCTAAGTGTCTTTTTTACAGTTAATAACAGGGAGTGGCTTTTTCACTAGATTCAATCAATTTAACTTTAGGAAAGAAAGAAGTTTGTACTTCCATGGACGTAAGAATCATGATGTATTTTATTTGTGATAATGTCTGGGGGTTTATTTTAAAACATGCATTTTTAAGGTTATACCACTGTTGCTATGACTACAATAAATACATGGTGAAAGCAGGAGCATACCAGGTGAAATCGCAGCCTTTTTTTCTTAGTCTAGTTAATTAGCCAGAAATGTGTTTGTTTTCATATGTCATTTCCTGAATTCAAACTTTATGAGACTTCCCATATATTCCCCCACAGTATGTGGTGTAAAAATACCAAAATAACTTAATTATAAGCCTCTAGATCTAACTATAGGAAACAAGGGCTAGAAGAACGTAGTAAATGACATCACTATTCAGAACAGGAAAAATGACCCCGTTTCTTCAACAAATGAAAGTAATAAGGAGGAAGAGGGGGAAGGTGGCTAAATTTTCTTAGATTAAGAGACTTAAAGTATGTGTCAATTATACGTCAGTTAAAAAGAGAGAGACTTATGAAATATATGAACCAACTGCTGTGTGTGGTCCTTGTTTGGATCCTAATCTGAACAAACCACCTATAAAAAGATACTTTTGAGACAATTGGGGAAATCTGAATGTTGACTGGATATTAGATTGTATTTTAAAACTGTCAGTATTGATAGGTGTAATAAAGGTGTTAGGGTTTTATTTTTAAGAAACAGTCCTTATTTGTTAGATATTTATATATCTGAAATTCCATTTAAAATACTCAATTAAAAAAAAAGTTGAAGGTAATAGATAAAACAAGAATGTTAAAGCTGTGTGATGAGTACATAGGGTATATTACATTATTCACTCTAGGTTGGAAATTTTCCATAGTATGAAGTTATTAAAATACACAATGAGAAGGGAAAAAGATGATCACCACTGCAGTGGCAAACAAAACTATATTCACTTTAGGAATAGTAGTTTAGTTTCAGCAAACAGTAGCATCCTATAAATTAAATTAAATTAATGTTTTAAATTTGGAGGAAGGAGGGAAAGGCATTTCTAACACAGCCTTGCCTAACCCACAGCTCAGTGCCCTCTTCTCCCACTGAATACCGTAAAACTGGAGAAGGCAATTCTTCATTCAAAAGAAATGATGAACTTTGAATGGAAGATACATCTGTCCTTAGGAAGAGCAGATGGACCTAGTGCTAACAGGGAAACACAAAATGTGTCTGCCTTCAGCATTAGTCTTCCTCCTGTGCCATTTGTGGGATTCCCCTGGGACTGCTGTCCTCTAACTGTGATGTCACCCACATGGCCTACACGCCATAACTTTTGATTTCCCATATTATTCTCTGATAAAATACCAATTTTACTGTGCGTGGTCCATTTTTTTTATCTTCCATCGCTTCTGCTTAGTTCTATAAAAATGAATGCTGTCAATAGATTAAACACTTTACAAACTTAACTTTGTACAGCATAATTCACTTTCTTGGGAATTTTTTTTTCTTCCTGAGATTGATTTCATATTTTTCTAGTAGAAAATAGCCTGGGTCTAATCCAGACATAGCACTGAATACCGTAGACACAATCAGTATTTTGATGTTTACCTATATCACAACAAAGAAAGTTTCCAAATTAATGAGTGTTAAAAACAGTTTCTTCAGTGGTCCTGTCTTTGTAGGAACATTCGTTTTCATGCTATGGAGGCTTAACCCAGCCTAACTGAAAGGATCTAGAAAGGAGCCCTCACAAATCTACATTTTAAAACAAGTCCCCTTTTTCTGAATTATCTAAAATTATTCTGCCATAGCAAATTTAAGAGTAAACCAAACATCCCAACTCCAGCTGTAATTTAAAGTATTAAGGCACCATAAATAAAAGTAATAATTTACACATTTGTAAAATTTTTTTTCAATATATCTATATAATCTATTATATCAACTAAATTTTGAATTCCCAGAGAGCTTGAGTCATTTCTGTCAATTTAACTCTACATAGCCATTGTCACAATAGCATGAAAGTATAAAGATATCCTGCTAAATATATCTTAATTAAACCCCAGTTGTCACATCTTCCAAACCCAGAAATTTTGGTAATAGGAGGAGAAGGTTTAAAGTACAAAAATATATGAATAAGACTGGATTTTGAAAAATGTTACTATTTGAGTATTTTTAATTATGAAGATATAAAATAATCAAAAGTTTTATAGCTATTAGCAAAAATAATAATTGTTGGTATTTATTGGGTACTTTTTGTCAGGTACTTCTCTAAGCACTGTCTTAAAATGTGGTAGTATATGCTAAGCATATGCACAGAGTTCAGTTGAGGTTTTGCAGAAATATAAATGCTACATGAGTAATGTTTATTTCATGATCTGTATCATCTCAGTCAGACTGGAGAAAGAGAGCAGTTTCTCGAAGTAGTTGAAAGTATTGTAATGAAAATGTAAAAAGCATGTTTTCTAAAACGTCTTATTTAAAATCTTTAGATGAAAACTGATGAAATGAGTAACCTCTCCTCATAATGACCAAACTCTCTGATCCTTTACTGGAGTGGTTTCTATCCTAATGCTTAGTATGTCTGCTTTCTAAATTCATTTGACATCCAAAACAGTTGTTGACAAGGAAATGTAGTTTTGACACTTCAGAAAAGACGTTTTCTACTTTATAAAATTATGTTTTTACATGTAAAATTTGAGAAGCCACCAAAGTGAATATTTTCTAATTAATTTAAAGCTATTAATTATGTGTTAGTGCTTTTATGCCACTTAGAGACAACCAGTGTTAATATTTAAAATTCAACTTTTATTTAAGGTTTTATTATCAATATTTTCAACCAAATTGGATAATAAAAAGGTCATTAAAGTAATCCATAGGAATTAAATATCTTATATTTAAAAAATCAGAAGTCTTATATATTAATGAAATAAGATGCTGCTTTATGGTGTTTTTGTTTGCTTTGTTTCAACTAAGTAAGGCTTTATTCCCCAATAAATTAAAGCATCACATTATTAATAACTTCTCATAGTCCAATAATAGGCAATTTTTTTCCTATTATCTCCCTAATATCTAGAGCCAACTTTAAGTTGTTCTTAGTAATATAAAAAGAATGGCAAAGCCCATAGAGTCCAGTAAAAGATATTAAATCTACACCTGAATTTTTCCAACCAAAATTTTTACCAAAGATGCCACTGACAAGTGAACAAATTTGAATTTTATTGCCATGTGTTTTCCATGGTAATATGTAGGTAAACATGCAAATAGTGGTAAAAGACCAATAAAGCAGTGAAAAGAAAAAGAAATAGATGGAGTATTTAATCAACAAACTAGAAAATCATTTTCTAGATGTTTCTCTATCCCCTACCGCCCTTAAGAATTTGTTGGCAGGAATTGTCTTATTTTTCCTTACATTCCAGATGCATTGCCTGATATAGTTCATTTAAGCCAGTGTGGATGATTTAGGCCAGAAATTTTAAATAGCTTTCATGAACTGTCATTTGCTAACTTCAGGGAAAACAAAATGAAACTGGAATATATGAAAGAAAAAAGAGTCTCCTACCTTATGTAAACATTATTATGTTTGAGGGAAAGGCACAAACATTTAAAAATTTTGTTTTTTAATTATAATCTGTCTTTAGTGCATGTTATTTATCTTTAGTATATACTATGCAACTAAAATAGCTCCCTTTTCAATTTAGGATTTTGCAAAAGTGGAAACAGCATCTTGTGAAAAATGTAACACATATACACCTATGGCCAGCCTAAATTGCTTGTCACCAATCCCACGCTAATAACTAGAAATATCAAACTCTGGAGATATACATGAGTGTGTGTGTGTGTGTGTGTGTGTGTGTGTGTGTGTGAGTGAGATTAACTGAAGTACTTAAAGTAACCATACCCGTAGCATGTGTGTGTATGTGTGTTGATAATTAGCAACCACATGGCAAGGTATTCAGTATTGGTATTTAATAAATAAGGGTGAGGAATTTTGAATTGGAAATTGGAATATAATAAATTGCTCATGTACCTTTAAAAGTATCTCCTTTAAATTGAATTCATATTAAAAGAATAACTATTAAAAGTTTAATTGCAGTGTTTTTAGCATTTTGCTTTTATTTTATACTAAAAACTCCCAAGCAGGTAACATCTAAATATATCTTTTTCAATATGACAAAGTTACATAAGAAGAGAATCCCCTAGCACGTAAAGAAAAATGCAATTATTTTCTATTCTGAATCTCCAGACTGCTGTTTTAGAAAATCATATCTGATTATTTGCTCAGCAGAAGATTATTGAGTTGATTTAGCTGTGATTTTACTTAACAAAGCTTCAACTACATTCCTACTGTGGAGTCCGAAAAAGGTAGAGAGATATAAATGATACATTCAAACTGTGATTTTTGTGAACAGGGCCATCGATGCACCCCTCGGAGCTAATAGCGGAGATGAGAAACAGTGGGTTTGCACTGAAACGAAATGTACTGGGGAGAAACTTGACCGCAAATGATCCATCACAGGTAATGATCTTTTTATCAGTAAGCTGAAAATGTCTATAAATCTAAATGTGATTGCTTGTGAATTGCTACTTAATGTTTTCCAATATGCATATATCCATAGGAAAGCAAGATAGAGCAAAGAAAATGCCTAAAATTTATTTTGATTTGCTTCTTTATTATTTTAGTATAAATGAGAAATTGTTCTTAAACCTATATTTTAATAAATGAAACTGCTCCTCTGGGTTTATGTGGATGAAATTCCTAACTGAACTGGTGATAACGTTTTTTTTTTCCTTTCCGCTAACTTACCCTTGAAGTGATATTAAATAGAACCAATGAGAAGAAGTGTATAAAAGAAAACACCTAAAATAAAAGAAAATATTTTAAACATTAGTTTATTTAACTGTACATAGATCTAGAAAATGGTTGCGTTTAAAGGGTTGTAGGTAGCCTAATGCAAACCATTTATTGTATTTAATGAGGAAACTGGAGCCTAGAGAAGTTAAGTGATTTCTCTAAGGTCATGTGGCTATTTCAAGACAGAACTGAGACTACAGCCCAGACTACCATTGCTTAAACTTATACTGCTCTGAAAAGAGGCACATTACTTTTCCAACATTGCTAGGAATTGTTCATATAACCTCGAATATAATCATATATTTGTACTGTTTGGTGTATTTGATATGTATTTGCTGATCATATATTTGATAATGTACTGTTGAATTTATAAAGGCCAAAATTGTGGATGTTTTCACCTTCCCGAAAAGTTAATGATCATCTTGGTTTTAGTATTTAATATTTCATTAAATTTAAAATAAAATATTTAAACCCTCAAGTATTTATTCAAACTCAAGAGATAGAAAGTAGAAGCCATACTATAAAAGTTGTATCTGTCTTTCTCTATCCTCCTCCTCCTAATAGTTTGTTATGCTGGCAAAGCTGTCGTCTTAACCTCTTAAGTACATAAATGACCCTCCTTAACAGGTAGACTACAAACACTTTTTAACTCCCCCCTCACTTTCTAATCCAAAATATCACACTCATCTACACTGTGTCCCGAATACAGAATTTTTTATTTGCATATGTTTTCTTTCCTGTTTGATAACTAGTTTTGCAATCTAGCAATTTAATGATCTTTGTTAACAGGAATACGTTGCAAGTGAGGGTGAAGAAGATCCAGAAGTCGAATTTTTAAAGTCACTAACAACCAAACAAAAGCAGAAACTTCTCAGGTAATTAAAAAGTATATCTTTAACGGATTCACTTACTTTTTTGTGTGTGTTTCATCTTAGTATCATATTCAACTCTGATCCTAAAAGTTACTTAAACCACACATCACATCTGTTTAATGATTTATTCTTCAGCCATGGTAATACAAGTTTGTCTTTCTTTCAGTAATATGAAAATGAATGTAAGATTATATACTCCAATTATAACACAAAAAACATTGCAGTTTTCAGAACATTTGGAAATAGGTTTATTTGTAAGTTTTACTTGTTATAGATTTCTATATATCTTTACAGTTTGTTCTTAGAAAATATTGTGGGCCATGTATTGCTCTTTTTATGTTTTGTAAGATTTTGTGAAGAATGCTGAAAAATGCTTAAATTTAAGGTAAATACGAATTTTATTAAACAGACTACCTGTGGATTAACGCATCCAAGAAATGTCTGCTGAGTCCAATAGAGGGAGCTCTTGATGTTTCAGTATATAGAGTTTTGAGAATGGCAGGACAGAACCCAGTGAAGACATTTTTATTTCAGAGTAATTCAAACATATATGAACAAGTTACTCTTCTGAGAATGTGAAGTACTCTTTAGAAGTTCAGAATGTCTTAATAGAATTGTCCTAATTATTTATAAATCTAAACATTGTTAAAAACTAGTATGTAATTATTTTATATAACCAAAATAAAGAGTATAAAAAATGCAAAGTGTATTCTCATTCAGAATTTCTGGAGACTATGCTGTTGAATTTTGAAAATGTTAATACTGATTAATATTTCCATAGTTTAAAATAGTACCTACATAAAATTAAATTTTTATCTAATTATAGCTATATAGTTTGCTGTAGGTCCAATTAATGAATGTTACAAACCTTTCTTTAGGTCAAGATGACCATTTATTTAGTGTTACATAATTTTAAATTCTGATTAAGAATTTTTAAAAAAATAGTCATTACTATTGTGCAAAGTATAGAGAGAGAATTGGCTTAATGAATTTAATTTTTTAAATTTAAACTTAATGTATATGTGACGTGAATAATTTAAAAGACAGTGAGTTGTCATTTAACAAAGTAAAGAATATGTTTATATTTAAATGCCACTTTTAATAGCTTCTAAGAAAATATATTGTCTATTCAAAACTTTGTAATTGTCGATGAAAGAACTATTTTTACATAGTCTGTTACTGTTTTTTCCCAATAGGAAATTGGATCGACTTGAGAAGAAAAAAAGGAAAAAGAAGAAAGATAGAAAGAAGAAAAAGCTTCAGAAGAGCAGAAGTAAACACAAAAAACATAAAAACAAATCCTCCTCGACTTCCTCCTCCTCCTCATCCTCTAGTGAGACTTCAGAAAGCAGCAGTGAGAGTGACAACAAAGAAAAAACAACACAAAAGAAGAAAAGAAAGAAAAACAAAAGTTCAAGGAATAACAACAGTGATTTTGAAGAAAAGGACAAGTCTAAAAAGAGAAAACTTTATGAAGAACTTCCTAGCAGTCACAGTAACAAGGAAAAAGATAAGGAAAAGTCTAGGTTTTTAAAACAAGAGAGTTCTGGGGAGACTAGCAAATGGAGCCATTCTGATTCTGTGAAAAAGTCCAGAAGCCATAACTACAGCCCAGAGAAGAGAGGATCTGAAAGAAATGAGAGGAGCGGCAGGAGCCAGAGCAGGGGTAAGAGGAGCAGGAGAAGCCGGAGCAGAAGTCACAGTAGTTACAAGCAAACAGAAATGAGGAAACAGCCACAACAAAGTCCCAGTGATGAGCAAAATGGAAGAAATGACACCAGAAGCCATTGCACAGATAGATACAGAGGAGAAAAACTGCACAGAGAGAATTCAGGAGATAAGCATATTAGAGTGACACAGAGAGAACGAAGCAGAAGTAGAGAGAATAAAGAGAGACTGCATGTGACAATTACCTGGGAATAAAAATATCTCCTCTTATTGAATATATTATGTACTATTGTCTTTCTAATTAAAAAAAACCTCTAGTTTAGTTTTCCATTTCTGTAAACTGCCATATCAAGTACAAAAACTACATGAATCCTGTAAGAATGAACTTTGCATATATTTGTAAGTAACCTATTTGGGGGCTATAAAAATATTTTCTGTTGATAAATGTTTCTTGTGCCCTATACCAGATAAAAACTCCATATAACTGTGACATTTTCTTTGTTCTGAAACATCATTAAAAGAATGTATAGTTTAACGGACATAATTTTTTTTTCAATTCAAATGTATTTTAAGATTCAAATTTCCTTAAAGTGTAATCATTATTGAAATTCACTAGTATGAATTAAATAATGAACAATATTTCTTTAAGGTTTTTAAACTCCCTTCAGGTGTTTTGTTCTACTGGGTAAGCTATTTATATTTGGATGAATATTAATTTTCTATACTTCCATAACAAATTACCTCAAACTTAAAACAACACAAATATACAGTTTTGGAGATCAGAAGTATGAAATGGGTCTCATTGGGTGTCGGCAGGGTTGGTTCTTTCTGGAGACTCTAGGGGTAAACCTGTTTACTTGCCCATCCAGCTTCCAGAGCCCATCCTTTGCTCTGGGCCTCTTCTTCCATCTGCAAAGCTAACAAAGGCTACTCAAGTCTTCACATCTAATCACTCTAACACTTTGACATTCTGCATCCCTTTACCACTTGAAGGACCCTTGTGATTACAGTGGGCTCACCAGGAGAATCGTCCTATTTTAAAATCAACTCATTAGCAACCTTACTTCTGTCTGCAACCTTAATTCCTCTTTGCCATGTAACCTATTCACAGGCTCCAGGAATTAAGATGTGGATATCTTTAAGGGGCCATTATTCTGCTTACCACAGATGGCCCTTCTACTGCTGACATACAACTACTAAAGATTTTACTTCTAAAGATTATTTATGTAATGTCACAAATGGACTAATGTGAACTCTTCAGATATATTTAATGAATATAGGTATATAAGGCATATTTAAACTTAGCTGCAAAATTTCCCTTGTGTTTCAAAGGATCGGATAAAACTAGAAAAAAAAAAATCAGTACAAATTACAAGTAACATGCAGTTCCAAAGGATATATACTAAACATAGACACAAGTGGTTTTCATCAGGGTTCCACATTTTTTAAACATTTTGTTTAACACAATACAAATATTAGATGCTTTTGAGGGTTGGGAGTCATAATGTCATAAATTCTGTAAAAAAGTAAGTTTGAAAGGAGATAAACCACTCCATGTAGTCTGATGCATATGTCTTTGTTTTGTATAAGTGCACATACAAATGTCTTCTGATTTGGAAGCAGCTAAGTAAAGTCATAAGCAACCCTTTGATTACTTAGATTTTTCAGAGAGTTGGTGGGGAAGAACTTAAATTCCTTCTACAGTATTTTTTAATAACTTTCAGTGCACTTCAAAGATCCCTTTCCTTCATTTAAAAAAAAACATGCATTTGAAATTGATAAAGACTGCTAATTTACACCTTGAGTTCGTTAGTGTTGCACTGATTATTTTTCTCTTATGCCTCTTTAGACTTTATAATTTTTATAATGTCAAACCTATGCATTACCTACGGCCTTAAAGGGTTTCTGAACCAACACAGTGTTCATGAAGAGAAATGCTGAAATGCATCTTGTAATTAAAAATAAATACATTATCATTTTTAACACTTCATTCGACTTTCAAAAAAGTCCACTTTTAACTTTACAAGTGGCCTTAGGAATTCTTTTTAATCTCTGCTTTAATTATTCTTCATTGTTAAGATTGAGGAACTATAAAGTGCTACCTACCAATAGTCGGGATATTCTTACCCATTCAATGATGAGAAATAGTCCCATGTAGTTGTGGAAGGCACTGATTTGCTGTTTGGCTTTCAACCTTGGTCACCAAGGATGCTAGACAGCCCCAAGAGGCTAGCATTCCAGCCTTGCAAACTTAAAAGCTGAGGGAAGGTATTTCCACATACAATTATAACATAGTAACAGCTTTAAAGAGGCTCGCCTTACTTGTTCCACATACTCTAATGATATGGGTAGAAGGAATTTAAAGTGATAAAAATGTTAGGCATCTAATTCTCCTTTTTTGAAATAATAAAGTAGAAATCGAACACATAAGCTTCATAATAAAAAGGATGTCTAGTTGTATGTGTAGAGATTCCCCTAAGTACTGAAAACCAAAAAGGAATCTTCCAAGTTTAATGAATCGATTCAAGAACAAAAGCCCTCAACAGTGACATTTCTTTTCAAAAACGACAGGAAAAATCGGGTATTTGTCATTCTTATCCTTATTAGAGAAATTCTTTTTTAAAAAAATCTGTGTGTGCCTAGTGACATTTATTTGTCCAGGGGACTGGAACTGCACTGGCAGACTTAAGACACATTTTGGGGCACTGCCTTTTTCCCTAACGTTTAACATAATTTAACACTAGCAAATTAATTCCTATAGGAGGTGCTGTCGATTTACAAATGGCCAGGAAGGATCAGGTTACTAGGTTAGGACTTGTTTATTTATCTGAATGTTTTGTGGTAAGTTAGTCATAATTTTATTTAATGTGCCAAAATAGGCAGAGGTTGCTGCATAACGGCAGGTCTGCTTACCTTGCAAAGTGAAATGGAGATCTTATTTTGAATAATACGTTTTCATCTGAAGAAAGCATTTTATCTGAAAGGCTGGGAGAGAGACCTATTTTGCTGTTCGCCCATGACACCGCTTGCTGATAAAGAATCAGATCAGTCCCCGCTGCTGGGAGCACCGCGTCTCCCAGTTTTAATCACCAAACATTTAATATACTTTAGCATCGAAGTTAAAAGATTTCCAAAATCCACCTGAGCCGTTTCATTCTCCTTACGTAATGACCACTGAGCCAAGACGCTGGTGGAAGCCGCTCAGTAAGGCTCCACACCCGGTCCTAAGATCAGGAAGAAAGCTGCCTTTTAGCTTCAGTAGCTGAAGGATATTAAGAAATCTTACTTAGGTTTTCTGAGAAGAAAACCTTAGTAGTTTAATACTTTTTGAAAAGATAAAGATATGCAATAGCTGCAGGACTTGGGAGCGGTTTTTTGTTTGTTTGGGTTTTTAAATTATTATTAAAGGGGAGAAATGCTTTTAAAAAGTTGTAAGGAACAAACAAGACGGACGCAGCTGAGAGCTCTCCTGATGAGATTCCTAAACTCATCACCTTCCGCCTTTCTCCTCCCTTCACGCCATACTTACCACCACCCTCAGAATGTAACTAATAATGAAGCGAGGTGCGGGGTGAAACGCAGAAGTGGCTTATAATGGAAAGACACTCACATTCTGGTCCAAACTGCCCGTGAGCCACTTTCCCCCCTTTCTAGACGCAGGAAACCCCTGTCCCTTTGACTCGATGGCCTTCCGGAGGGGTTGGGCAGCAGTGGAGGTCCGGGGTCTCAGAGGCTGACCAAAGCGGGCTTCCTAGGACCTTGCCCCAAACCCAAAGGAAACCGGACAGGCGCTGAGGTAGGTGATGGAGTGAGTCCAGAGCTGGGGTTGCACCTTCCCATCCCCAGAGGCGAGGCTACCCCTGCGTTCTATAGCGCTTTCCTTCTACACCCGCGACTGGGAACCTTCTGAACATACCTCAAACCAAAATGGAAAGGCTGAGACTTAGGGGGCGCATCCCGGTCCTATATGAAGCGCCACCCGCGCGAGGAGTCCGCTGGACTCCCCACCCGCAAAGTGCAAGGGGAAAGGATCGGGTTAGCTCGCAGCTCCGGTTCTCCGCCCCAACCACGCCGGTTGCCCTCCCAGAAGAAATTCCTGGGCCACTCCGCCAGGTTGCGGGCCACAGGAGCTACGCTCTGGAGACCCGCGCACCCGGACCATCTCGCGCCCTCGCCTGCCAGCTTCTGCCTGAGCTCGCTCGGCCTTCCGCGCGTTTCGCGGGCGCAGGTCGTAGGGTGGACTCGCCTTCAGCAGTCAGGAAAGCGAGCGAATTTCTCTCGTCGCTGGGGCTCCACAGGTGAAGAAGGCGCTTTAGGACGCCGGTACTCCTGGGACAAAAAGGAAAATGTCAACTCTCGCCAGCAATCTGCAAGCAGAAAACGGACTAGGAGAGACGTCCTATCACTTTGTATTTCTTTTATATATGAATCGCCCAGAAATAGACGTTTGTAAAACAATGCAAAATCTCTGGTATGAATTTCCAAAGGAAGAGAGTGTAAAGGTCTTGGAAAACCTAAAACCTTGGTTGCTTTCCTTTCCCGGATCCCAGAGAACAGGCCGTAGAAGAATGTATCCCCACTGACATTCTGAAACCTTCCCCTTAACTGGAGTTGCAAACACTGTATATATTTATATCAGTAACATATAGGGTAGGCATGTCTGTATGTATTTACCTCATACATATTTCTATAAACTCATGCGACAGGAAAGGGTGGGGGGTAAATAACACTGAACGGTTAAAATTATGGAGAAGGGATAATAACTGATTACTAATTTGAAAGTAAATAAACAGGTGACTTTTTCAGATCAAATTCCTCCTTGGATCGTTACAATAAATATCTCTGAAGGAAGCTCTCTATTTATGTTGTCATTGATTAATTCTTCACTACCTCATTTGATTTCGATTTAGAACGATTTGATTCTAATTTAATTAGCATGTAATTTGGATGTACATAATTACTGTAATTATGACATTCAGGTAAGGCAGCTTTAGGCTGAAAGGCAATTTCAAATTTTCTACAACCTACTTTGTACTGGGAAATGGACAAGGACTTTGCGCCCTGCTATCCAAGTAGTAATTAGCACATCTTTGAAATAGGCAGTGCGGCAGGGTTTGTATTAAAACAGCAAATACAAACCCAGCCGAGTTATCCGCTGCAAAGGTGAGTGAGAGTTCCCGGAAACGCACGGCGTTTCCCTGGCGCGAGATCCGGGATCCCCGCGCCCCTGCGCCTCCGCGGGCTCTTGCTGCTGTGGTCGATGGCGCCTCCCGCGCGGGACTTGGAGGTGTAGGTTTTCAGATTAAAATACAATAAACGTGTGAGGTAGGGGCGGAGGGAACAAGAAAGGAGGGGAAGAAGCCACTGCACAACGTCTAAAGATGGGAGGTGGGGTACCCAACTAGGAAGAGGAGGGAAAGGGGCGGCGGGGGGAAGGCAATGCAAACAGAGGAGAGAAAATTGGTCAACGCCCCCAACTGTTATCCTATTTTAGATTTGGGTTTCAAAGGGAAAAGTTAGGGGCAAAGGGGGTCAGTTTGGGCGGGCTGGGAATGCAGAGCCTTTGGGAGGGGCTGGGGTGAGGGGTGAGGGGTTTCTGGCAGCTCTCGGGGCCCTGCGCGCCCCTCCCGGCCCCGGCCTGCCCGGCAGCTCCCAACACCCAACGAGGGCCCGTCGCCTGGAGGACGCGGGCGAAGCAGGAGGCTGCTTCTGCCATCCCGGCCCTGGGCTGGCGAAAGCTTCGGGTCCCTCGTTCCCTCCCCTTCAAAGGGGTCTGGGGACATGGGACAGTCTGGTCGCCTGGTTTAACCAGCTTGGTTGCGGCCCGCCCCGGATAGTACACGCGGGCCTCACCGACCCGGAGGCCTCGGATCCGGTGTCGTTGGGCGAAGAATGCAGGGGCTCCGCCCACGGCCGGGTCCCCATCCCGGGGTCCACATCGCCGCCAACAGCGCCCAGCTTGCTCAACTGAGTTGGAAGATCCAGAAGTTGCTTTGAAAGGGTTGTTCACTGTGACAATTACAAGACTAGGGACAAGCAGGGCGTTATTTTGTTTTGTTTGGATTTTCAGTTAGCACGTTTCAGAAACGCCCTCCTTCCCTAGGAGCAGTAACATCAGCCATTAGTTGGGCTCGTCCCCCCGGAATACAAAGGCTCGCGTT